>NC_056751.1:452336405-452341405 GCF_019279795.1 Protopterus annectens
AAGCTTTAGCCCAAGCAGATTTAAGAACCATCTCTTTATCAAAAGATGATAGAAATCTAACTATAACTGATCTAGGATAGTTTTTGTTAGAGTTAGTATTAGCTATAGATCTATGTGCTCTTTCGATACCAAAAGAGAATGCTTCTGGTAAATCTAAAGTTTTAGGGAGCCATGTTGTTAAAAAAGAAGTAATATTGTTACCTTCAATATTTTCTGGCAGTCCAAAAATCCTAATGTTATTGCGCCTAGATCTATTTTCCAGGTCATCCAGCTTTGTTTGTAAATGTGTATTTTGTTTCAGCAGAAACTCAATGTTGATTTCCTGTTCTTGTATTTTATTTTCCATGTCATTCACAGCTTCTTCTATGCCTGTCATCTGGATCTTCTGTTGTTGCAGGTCCATATGTAACAAGTCTATTTGTTTTGTAGTTTTTTCTATGAAAGTGTCTATTTTAGTATCCATTTTATCCATCTTAGCAGTAAGTTGCTGGACTATAATTATCAGAGACTGAAGTTCTTTCTTGATGCTGGAGTCTTGAGAATTTGTCTTACTGGAACTCATTTCAGACTGATAAACTGACAGGAAAATTTCCAAAGTAATTTCTGACAGGAATATTATTAAGATTTCCTTTCTTTTTTAGATATAGTTCAAGAACTATATAAAACAAACATATTTAGAAAGAAAATTACTTCAAGAATTAATGTTTTAAGTAATTAATTCCTGTCAATGTAATGAAATTGGTGGAGCTGAAGAAATCTGCTGCTATCCTGTGTTCATCCTTGGCCACGCCCAGCAATTGGATAGAACTTCTGAAGCAGACATCAAAGTTCAAAGAATGTACATTTCAAAAATCAGTTGATGTCTATGAAGAGAACTTCAAAATAATTCATCAGTCTGTCAGTATCCTTCTACTTTTATCTGTAATATACTTTACTTGAGCAATGGCTCACCTTTTTTCTTGAATCCAAGATTTATTCTTTCAAAAAGAAAAGTCTGTGGTATCCCTCGAAGTCTCAGAAAACTCAGTACGCAACCTATACTGGGTCAAAAACAAACCAAGAAGAAACTGTGCAGTGTGGAAGGTGTGAAGTTCTCTCCTTAAAATGTAATATGCATCTAGTTCACTAATAAAAAACGAACTGCAAAATATGTACTACAAAATAATAAAATAGAAAATAGTAGTAAGTAATCCACAGTTGTGTTAAAAATGGAATATCCTTTATTAAAACACATAAACAAGTGATCCTAACTGAGTATAAGGAAAAGCATTAAAGATATCCATTATTCATATATAATCAGGCTATTTGGCTATTCATCAGGTTTGTGTGTAAAAACCATATCATAATATTAATGAACGTGTCTATAAATCTAAAACTGAACACCTAAGTAGGCTTAAAACCATAGCTATAATTGCTAAGGTGGAAATACAGTGAAAAATATTAAAAAATAAAGCATTAAGGCCCTCGGGATCTGTTCAAGTGTGGCATCTAATCAGTAGAAGTATCAGAAAACAGTACCAATGTCAGTTATTTTCATTATAAAATATTTACAATGCGTGATATTTGTTTATAACAATATTAGTGTGTGTGTGTGTGTGTGTGTGTGTATATATATATATATATATATATATATATATATATATATATATATATAAAATGTATAATATATATAATGTATTGTATATGTATTAGCATGTAATGTCAGCATTAATCAGTCCCATATCAGACTTTTAATAGTCTTTTAACAGTGAGGCAGTTTTTTGAGTTCTAGTATGCTTTGAATAAATCAATAATAATTAAGCCCCAGTTTTCTAAAAGAGTTCAGTTTCAGCTGCCACAGACAAACCTAATGAAGTATTTATTTGGTAAGAAAGTGATCTTTGTTAAAAGTGTTTCTATTTATAAGTTATTACTATTTATTCTGATAGATGTCTAGTGGTGGATCTTTTTGCTAGTGAATTAGTAATTTTGTTACTGAGTTGATTTCTTAATTAGTAAAGTTTGTATTAGTAAGTTAGCCTTAATAAGCTGTTCTTATATTATATACTTGAATTTGTCTCTTATTTTTTAGTTTCAGTTCTAAGGTAGCACAATTTCAGTTTACACTGTGGTGCTAAGGGGAGAGGGGGACTTGGTTAAATGAATGAGCTTACTGCTTTTATTGCTCTTAAAATAACCATCCTTTGTAACCACTCCCTTTCTCCAAAGAACCTGATTATACATAAATAATGAATATTTTTAATGCTTTTCATTATACTCAACTAGGATGACTTGTTTGTGTACTTTAATAAAGGATTTTCCATTTTTAACTCAACTGTGGACTACCTACTACTATTTTTACTATAATATTTTGTAGTACATATTTAGAATTCAAGTTTCATTAGTGAACTAGGTGCATAACATATTTTAAGGACTGAACTTCACACCCACACACTGCAAGGTTCATTTTATTTCCCACAACATAAAATCTATATGCCAGTTCTCTTTCAACTGTAGAGGCCTACTCTAGGTAGTAATATAAGCAATCTTTTCATGACTCATTGGGCCATCTGTCACAAAACACTTTTGTGAAACTTACTAAATACTCATTATGGTGGTTTGGGATTATATCTGAATTTATTATGGCAAGGAGTTCAATCCTGACTTAATTGAATTGTATGGGATCTGCCATGCTAGCTCCCTATGTCCAGATGTTTTTATCCAATCCACTGCAAGAAATGCAGAATCCAGCCTTCCAGATAAAACAATTTAATGTCAAACAGCAAAGCTTTCAAGTTCAAAGTTCAAAGACTCTTTCTCCTTGCTAAAAGCAATTAACATATCGTTTAATCAAGTTTATACAAGTTTAAATAAAATCACCAGCCTATTGTAACAAGAATGAACGCATCACATGACACTTGATAAAAATGCCTAAGAATGAAATTAGACTATTGTATATTAGTCTGTCTATATATATATATATATATATATATATATATATATATATATATATATATATATCTGTATACAGATTTACTATTATGTCAGACCCGACTAGGTCAAACGCTGTTTACATCGACTCACGTCCGTGAAAGTTGACAATGCCGAATCCCAATGTTTCCGAATTACATCTCGAATGTGACCACAGAACGGGCTTTAACATGGGTTGAGATAGGGGCAAGATTTGTACTTCGGCAATGTCAGGTTATACATTGTCACCATTCAACCCCCTGCCTTTCGTTGAAGTGGATTCATCCAAATCCACTTCAACATAAGGATAGTAAACCATATATATATATATATATATATATATATATATATATATATATATGTGTGTGTGTGTGCGCACGCACACATTAATTAAAATAAAAAAAAATAAACTAATATATAAAATTCACAGAGCGTGAATATATAATTAGTCACAGATAACCACGTTTATATTTCAAAACTGGTTTGATGCTTTTCATTGAATTGAATCTTGCTTGGTAGTGCTCTGAAATAGTTAATCCATTTGTATTCTGCTAGTTTGGTTTTATTTAGCATGTCACCCCCACATTTACTCACAATCATTTTTTGAAGTGCCCTCAACTTAAATATGTGCTCTCTGTTCTTTTGAATAATAAGTTTGCTTAATGCATTTGTCTCTATACATCTATGAATATCAGACAAGTGGGGAACAGTTCTGTCTTTTAACTTTTTGATGTTTTTCCTATACAGAAACAATCACATTTTACACAGTAAGCAAAGTAAACTACATTCTTAGTCTAACACGTAGCAAATACTTTAAATATAAACTTTTTGTTTAGTAATAGTATATATATATTCTTTACCTAAATTTATATATTTGCAATACAAACAACTATAGCAGGATGCAGTGCATTTATTGCTATTAATAAGGAATGGACTTGTGTGAAAAATACTAAATCTTTATAACATAAACATTGTTTAAAAGCTGTTTTATTTCTTAAATACAAAATGTGGTACTTCTACAACTAAAAATGATATTGAATCACAAAGTTTTTTTAATGAATTACAGGGGATGACTGACTTCCTCATATTTGATCTTAACTATTAGTGTGAAAAATTAACTTTTTGGATATTACTGTCATGGTCAATAAGGAATAATTGATACAATATATATATATATATATATATATATATATATATATATATATACTTTTGTACAGACATATGAAGCACAGCAACAATTAATTTAATTAATACAATCAGTAGAAACAAAAACAAAAAACAGTCACTGTTTTATACAAAGTGAATGTAAAGCAGGATTGTCAAAAGTTGTAGAGTGTGTTAGAAATTTTTCATCTATTAGTGTAGTCTAATATTTCCAAAATCAAGTTTATGTATCACAAGCAGTATTGTAGTATCATTAGAGTTTGCAAAGATAATAGGTTCAGGACAACCTGAGGTGATGGGAATTCAATTTTGGGAGGAATAGAAATACATATGGGGGGAGATGGGGAGATTATAAGGGATGGGAGCAGGAGCTTTCCCAAGTAGAGGAGAGATGAGAGTGGAGTAGAGTCTTGAAAGAGTAGAGGTTCTTGGCAGTTTGGATATGGGGTGGAAGGGAATTCCATTTATGTGCTAGGGAAAAAGACAGTAGAAGTTGCCCAGGAGTGGGTATGGGTTTGTAAACCTTGAGGCAATTCTGAGTGCTAGACCTAAGGGATCGATCAGGGAGATGCAAGGTAAGGATGGATGAGAGAGGGGCATAGTGTAGGATTAAAGATAAGCTTGTGAACAGTCGGGAGTTGAATGTACAGAAGATATTTGGGGAGTTCTAACCAATTAATTGACTGTAAGGTGATGCAATGGTGTAAGAAGGGTTTGGAACTGGTGGCAAACTTTACGATTTTATTGTAACATGATGCCAGTTTAGCCTTAAGTGTGGATTGTAGATTGGTAAGGATAAAGGGCATCATACGTGAGGTAGGAAAGGAGGTAGGTTTTAGAGACAGTAAGCTTGGATGAAGGGGTTAGAAAGCAATTATGATGATATA
>NC_056751.1:452343905-452448905 GCF_019279795.1 Protopterus annectens
GGCTTTTTAGGCTTTTAATCAAGTATCTTGTGATGTGTTAATTATTCTTACAACAGGCTGGTGATTTTATTTAAAGTTGAATAAATTTCATTGAATGATATGTTAATTGTTTTTAGCACTGAGTAAGAGTCTTTGAACTTGAAGGCTTTGCTGTTTGGCATTAAATATCTAAATGGCTGGATTCCGAGTTTTTTGCTGTGGACTTTGGTATTGTTTTACTTAGCTACAGAGAGAAGTTATTGTTGTCCAGATTATTTTATCTGTATTCTCTGACATTACCTTCTCCATCTGAATTCATGTTGGTTGAATGGCTTCTTTAAACTGTTCATATAAAGTATTGCATTTGCCCATATCCTAGCTGCACATAAGGTGAAATCTTAGTGAATGAAGAGTGATTGCTTGTTGATTCTTTTAATATTAATTACAATAACAAAGTACTGGGATGACATGTTCTACAACAAATAATGCCAAAACAACCACATATGACATGATAATGCAAAGCTGGACGCAGAAGCACAGCAATTTATAATTTTGCTCGGCATCATTTGGTAGAAATGTTATTGATGTAACACTATTTCATCATGTTGTTTTCACTACACTTTTAGCATAAATGAGCATTCTTATATGTAATATAAGGTAATAATATGAAGCTTCTGAAGGGCATAACAATGGTTAACATCTGCAATGGAAATTGCATGGTATAACTAAATACATGTGCTAACATATAATAGCGAGTGCTACGCATTGTAATGCAATTTTAAAAAAGAGTGGCAGCTAATGTTACAATGAAAAACTTCAAAAAGAAACAAATTTACTTACAACTGTGCTATTTCAGTGCATGGCATATAAGTACAAAAATAAATCATTCAGAGAAGTTAAGTAGGAATGATTTTTTCAGAAAATGTAGTGCTATATTGCAAATGTGTGACATTTACTGCACATTATAAGTGAATAGTTAAGTCATCAACAGAGCATAGCATTTGGGAAATTCTTCAGAAGAAAGTACAGTTGTGTACACTTACCATAAATGTAGATGTTCGAGTGTCTTCACTGTTGCAGTCATGGCTGTAGGGTTCTCCCCTGCCGGCAGGCAGTCCTCGGTCGGCCAGAATCCCAAAGTCTGGGTCCGGCATCGGCTGCTCAGCCATGCTCCCTAACGTCAGAGCGCCAGGAGTACAAAGCTGGCAGCCGACGCCATGTTCTCCAGTTTTTCTTGCCTCAGATGGCAGGTGTTCCAAAATGAGTAAAATCCCATACCCTTTGCAAATACACCTCAGAAGAAGGGTGAAGAAGGGAACCACACAAAAGAAAAAATAAGAGGGGACAGGAGGGAGGGTAACCCAGACTGCAACCGTGAAGACACTCGAACATCTACATTTATGGTAAGTGTACACAACTGTACTATGTTCATCATGTGTCACTGTTGCAGTCATGACTGTGGGGTTGAATCCCAAAGCAGAAGAAAAGGGAGGTGGTCATAAAGTAGAGGGGGCAGCTAAAAGGCCCTGCAAGACTGCAGAAGCAAAGCCTGCCCTAGACTTAGAGTAGAGAGGTAGATTGTAGTGCTTAGAAAAAGTATGCACTGAACTCCAAGTTGCAGCTTCCAAAATGTCTTTGGTAGGAACTCCCCTGTGGAAGGCAGCTGAAGTGGCAGCAGCTCTGGTAGAGTGAGTCCTTATACTCCCTGGGATTTGCTTTCCATGGTGTGAATAACAAAATCTGATTCCATGAGCAATCCATTTAGAAATGGTCTGTTTTGAAATGGCTTTACCTTGGGAACTTGAAGCATAAGAAACAAACAATTGCTCTGATTTCCTGATGTCCTTGGTTCTGTCCAGGTAAAACCGTAATTGTCTGTGTACATCCAAGGAATGCAAGATCCTTTCCCCCCTATTTTGAGGACTGGGGAAAAAAAGTTGGCAGGTGAATAGTTTGATTTAAAGCCACTTTGGAAACCACCTTAGGCATGAAAGTAGGATTAGTCCTTAAAGACACCCTGTCTTGGCGAAAAATAATATAAGGTTCCACAGCCATGAGAGCTTGCAACTCCGAAATTCTCCTGGCAGAGGTCAGAGCTAACAGGATGGCTGTCTTCCAAGATAAAAACTTGATGTCAGATGTGGCAGCAGGCTCAAAAGAAGGTAAGGTGAGCTTTTCCAAAACATAGTTGAGATCCCAGGCAGGAATGGGCGGAGATCTAGGGGGCTTTAAGTTCTTAGCTCCTCTAAGAAACTGTCTCATGAGCTGGTGGGAAAAGATTGGAGGGTCTGTATTATAATGAGCTGAAATAGCCAAGGCATGTATCTTTATGGAAGAAAAAGAAAGACCCTTATGTAAGAGGTCTGTCAGATAAAGTAAAATCAGAGGAATGTTAGGAATAAGAGGATCCGAATCCTGAGCCTGCATCCAGGTGCAAAATCTTTTCCATTTTCCTGCATAAGATTTTCTAGTGCTAGGACGTCTGGCTTCTAAAATGACATCCATAACCTGCTTGGGTAGGAGAGAATGAATCATAGACCCTGGATTAACCAGGCAGCCAGGCTGAGAGTTTTGACATGGGAGTGCAGAACTTGACCCTGGTGTTGGGACAGAAGGTTCGGAGTCTGAGGTAAAACCCAATGGGGCTCCAGAGAAAGGTTTTTCAGAGTTGAGTACCAAAACTGTCGAGGCCAATTTGGGGCCAGTAAAATTATCATCTTGGGCTTGTCCTGTTTGATCTTTAATAACACCCGTGGAAGAAGAGGAAGAGGCGTGAAGGCATACCCCGAGAGGTTTCTCCAACTGAATGATAGTGCATCCACTTTCCAAGCTAGTTCGTGGAATGTCCTTGTGCAAAAAATCTGTAGTTGATGATTGAGGTGGGATGCAAAGAGGTCTATGTGAGGGCATCCCCAGACTGCTGTAATCATCTTGAATATTTCGGTGTCCAGCATCCATTCATGTGGGTCTGACAGGTTCCTGCTCAGACTGTCTGCCAGGATGTTTTGCTTCCCTGGCAGAAACTGAGCTTGAAGGTCCAGTTTGTAAGCTAGAGCTGTGTTCCATAGATTCATGGCTAGTCTGCAAAGGGGATAGGAATGTGATCCCCCTTGCTTGTTTATGTACCACATAACTGTGGTGTTGTCTGTCCGTATCAGTAGTTGTCCTGGTTGTAGAAGATTCCTGAAGGCCAATAGAGTGTTCTAAACAGCTAACATTTCCTTTAAATTGATATGCAGGTGCGTCTGATCCTTTGTCCAAAGGCCCTGCAGACAGTTGCCCTGCAAATGGACTCCCCATGCATAATCCGAGGTGTCCGTGGTTAGTATCTGACTGGCTGGAGGCAGACTGAAGGCCTTCCCTTTGTTTTGAGTACATGCCTTGGACCACCAAAGGAATTCCTCTTGAAGACAAGGCAGGACAGTGATCTGTATGTCTAAACTGTGGCAATGCTGAGACCATACACTTTTTAGGTACCATTGTATTTTCCTCATATGTAGTCTTGCATATGGTACGAGAAGGATGCAGGAGGCCATGTAACCCAAAGCCTGCAGGAATTTCCTTGCAGATAGCTGAGTTAATGATGCCAAGGTTTTGAAAGTTGAAGCCAGCTGTAAATGTTTTCCGTATGTGAGAAATGCCATCTGGGTTGTTGTGTTTAGAAGAGCACCCAGAAAAGTTATCTGTTGTGAGGGTGTCAAATTTGACTTTTTTATGTTTACAGTGAATCCCAGGAACTTGATAAGTTTTTGAACAAATTCTAGATGCTGGAGTAAGACATCCTTGCTGTCTGCCTGAATAAGACAGTCGTCTAGATAAGGGTAAATTTGAATTCCCTTGAGTCTGCAATAAGCTACTACTGGAGCCAGGCATTTGGTGAAGACCCCGGGCGCAGTAGACAATCCAAAGGGCAGCGCAGAGAATTGATAGTGCCTCGATCCGGCCTTGAACCTGAGGTATTTTCTGCACTCCTGCCTGATGGGAATATGTAAATAAGCCTCCTTTAAATTCAAAGTTACCATCCATGCATTTTTGGTCAGCATTGGAAGTAGCTGCTGTAGAGTAAGCATCTTGAATTTTGGTATCTCGAGAAAAGTGTTCAAGACTGACAGATCCAGAATGGGTCTCCATGAATTTAGCTTTCTGGGGACTAGAAAGAGCCTTGAGTAAAAACCTTGTCCCATTTCTGAAAGTGGAACCAGTTCTATGGCTTTCATAGCCAAAAGAGCTTCCACCTGGTTTAAGGCCTCTAACCATTGATGTTTTGGTAGATCCGGCCATCCGCTTGGTCTTGGTAGGGTATGAAAATGGAATTTGTAACCGCTTGAAACCACATCCAGAACCCACTTGTCTTGGGTTATATAAGTCCAATTTAGGTGAAAAAAAGAAAGTTTTCCTACGAGAGGGGCTTCCAGGCAAGAAGTTCCTGCAGCCCAACAGAGGGAGTCATTGAGTCTGTTTTCTATGAGCTTGCGACCTATTCTCTCCTCCCCTAGGGGTGGAAGCAGTCCACTGTCTTGGTCTATAAGAGGCATGCGTTTGGGGCCTTCCTCGGGAGCGTCTGTATCTACCCCTCTGAGGCCTGTCTGAATTGGGAAAGGACCAATTTTTAGTAGGCCAATTCCTACTAAATTTGGGTGGCTGTACTTGTAAGAAATCCTTAACCATTTGCATGGATTTTGCCTTGTCCTCCATCTTCTTTATCACCTCTTCAGCCTTGGATCCAAACAAAACATTATGTTTAACAGGAGCATCCAATAACTTAGCTTTTACTTGATCTGGCAAGTTTTGTTCCTTTAACCAAGCATGCCTTCTAATGACTGTGCCAGAGGCAGCAGCCCTACAAGAAGCCTCCAAGGCATCAAAACCACAGTGTAAACCATGCTTCCCTACTTGTTCAGTGGCATGCATTAAGTCATGTAATTCCTTATCATCTGCACAAGCGGAAATGGAAGTTAGCTTTTGTTTCAAAACAGACAGAAGAAATTGCTGGTATTTCAGCATATGAAATTGACAGTTTAAAGCCCTAATAGATAAAGTTGCAGAAGTGTACACTTTTTTGCCCCATCTTTCTAAAGATCTGGAATCCTTCTCAGTGGGAATGGGGTTTTTAGCAGTAGCGGCCTTAACCCCCTTAGGGCCCTGAGAAATGGTTTCAGGATCAGCAGTAGGATTCTTGTATAAAAACTGGTGGGAATCAGGAACCCTATAATATCTGTCTGGCTTAACAGGAGCTGGAGGAAAAGAGTCAGGAGTTAAGTTAGCCTCCGAAAAAGCATCATCCACAATATCCAAAACAGGAGGGATAGCCAGGGGTCTATGTTGGGAAAGAAGAAGAAAATCCCCAAGTCTCTTCTTAGATTCTGAGTACTCCTGTCCTTCCCAGTGAAAATGTTCCCTCATTTCATGTAAAGTTTCCCCAAAAGAAAAATCCTCAGGGGGAGAAGCTGAAGGAATGGATTCCTCAGCATCAGAATCCTCATAAGGAGGGAAAGAATAATCCTGGTCAGAAGAAGAAACTGAAGAAACAGAAGCCTGATTAGAGGAGTCATAATACAATTCCTGCCTTGGCCTTTTATCTGGAGGGGGATGTGAACCCCTAATCATAGTAAGTAAGTCCTCCACCATCTTAAGTAACTGTTTCTGAGGCTTGGGTCCCAGATCAGAAGAGGCCTGGGCTGTAGTCTTTGATTTGGAAGGAGTCTTTGCCTTTGTCTTTGGCTTTGCCTTTATCAGAAGCTGAGTAGGCCTGAAAACCCCTTTGGAAGCCGGTACCTGCACAGCGGCTCTGGACTCATCTGAAGGAGCATTGTCCGAAGGTCCTGCAACTGAAATATTCAAAGGCCTAGTTGGCTCCTCGTGGGAGTCTGTTTCGGCCATCGGTTCCAAAATGGCCGACGACAGGGGCTGCAAAAGCGCCTCACTGACGACGGCCGAACCTGAAGCTGGCTCTGCTTGTACAATATTGTCTGATTTGGACCTCGGAGGCCTGTCTTTATCCTTGCGTTGTTTGTGAACTCTGGTCGCCGGAAGCGTGTCCGACGACATTTTGTAATTAAAACGCCTACCGAAGTAATGAAATGCAAAATCGTACCTTTGTTTAAATAGTACGTTGATTAAATCTAGCACAATACCGACAACTAGCTACGTCGTGGTCAGGGCCTAAGCAAGGAATACTGTAAGAATGAAAATCCTTATGAGGTATTTGCTTCCCACATGAAATACAGTTATTAACTTTTTCTGACATCGGACTGGAGCAAGAAAAATGTTTCCCCAACGGGGTACTTAGCTTTAAGTAGGAGAAGAAAGTCTTTGGACTGAAGTACGTTTAGAAAAAATTGTCAGGAATCAGCCAACCGGCACTTGCGAACTGCTATCACTGCACGGCAAGAAAGACTGGAGAACATGGCGTCGGCTGCCAGCTTTGTACTCCTGGTGCGCTGACGTCAGGGAGCATGGCTGAGCAGCCGATGCTGGACCTAGTCTTTGGGATTCTGGCCGACCGAGGACTGCCTGCCGGCAGGGGAGAACCCTACAGTCATGACTGCAACAGCGAAACATGATGAACATCACTTTTTTGAGTACAGAATGTGTTTTTCAATTCTGAAAACTGCAGCTATACCAAAAGATTCAGCATTATGGGTGGGAGTCTGTGCACATGTTTGCAGATTATGATTTGAGTTAAGGCTACAGAAGAGGATACATTTGGTATTTTGCTTGCATACTGTGTATGTGATTTGTGTCTGAGTGCTATGTGTCGCACTGCAGGGTTAAGGTTAGCATATATGGGGGTGGGGATAAAGTCAAAGAATCACTCAATCATCAGATTTTCAAGATTCAATATTAGTTTATTAATGAGGAAGCTGATCAAAGTTGTGCTTTTCCTTGATGAAAAGAAACAGAAACAGAAAACTTAAATGAAATGCAGCCTCTGAAAGAATTCTAAAAGTTTAGCAGAAATATGAGTTTATTACATTTACATCTTCTTCCAAGCACAAGTAGTAAAATTCTTCATAACAGAAAGACACTCGGCAATTTCCCACACAGGCAAAGGAAACTCCTGAATTATAATAGCTTTCCTCCAACTTTCCTTCACAGGCTAGTAGCTCCACTCTTACAAAGATGCCTTCTTCTAGAGTTACTGGAGAGTCCTCCTGTGAAATCACCCTGGGATAAGAAGCAAGCATTCCTGACAAGTGTATTCAGCTGAGGCAGTTGCTACTGAGACCAATGGGTTTATAGTTACCAGAGCCAATAGCTGGGCCACCTTGTATAATGGCATTACGATGGCTGCTTTTCAGGCTTCAGGAATGTAACCAGTGGGGGGGCTTAGGCTTATAAGGTTAAACAGGGGTTCAGAATGACAATATTTCTCAATGATGATCAGGCAACCTAGAATGTTATCACAGCTCATGGATGAACTATTCTTTGATTTTGAGAAGTCTGAGAGAACTTGTTCCATAGTATTTAAATAGGTGTCTGGGTTTCTGGAACCTGTGAAATACTATATTTGTGGGTGGAGTAAAATTTGCATGAAATTAGTTAGCTAGAATATTAGTTATTTCCTCTGGGAAAGGGTGTAGTATTATTGTAGACAAGATCCAAGTATTATTGGGTGATTGTTCTTAACTTCCTGACACACGCGTATATATAATATATATATATATATATATATATATATATATAGATAGATATATAGAGAGAGAGATAGACAGATAGATAGATAGTTACAGATACCGGTAATCAACCTTTGATATATCCAAATCCACAAAGCTTAATGTGTGATTTGCCCAACCACTGAACCAAGTGCAAGATATGCCAGTATTTAACTAACAATTAATAGTAGTACTATGAGTTGTATGCGATTTACTCCAAGAATAAAGTGGATAGCCAATGGAAATAAATCAAATTGGTCTAATATAAATAAAAAGGGAAGTACAGCACACTGTGAACTATCAGCACCGATTACTGCTATTAGATTTTGGATTGTTTTATATATTTCATTTGATTTCGTTTTGATGCATTGTCAGGTGATGGGAAATGTCTAATAAGGTCATTCTGTCAATTTGTTTGATTTTCTGTTGTTACATATTCCCTCATTTCATCCAATACTTCTGCCACATATACTGACAAAGAATTGAAATGAAATGATGTTTTATCATTACATTTATTTGTTTGACTTTTCAGTTGTTACATTTAAACAACAGCATTTCTGTCACCTTGTTTTGAAAAATACACATTTCTGACAATACACCCATGTCAGTCTCTTTTTCTTTATTCAACAGTTTAGTTTAGAACAGACAAAACAGATTAAGCTTTTCAGCATTTTTGTTCATTCTGAGCCGTATAGATGAAGGGACATTTCTTTCAGCAATGTTGCATTTCTTGTCCATTAACAAGGTTATCTGCATATGAAAGGACAACATTATTTAAAATGCTGGCAGTAAATATATAATATGAAAAACATATTAGATAAAAGTACTAAACTGTAACTTAAATGCGTTCCTTCTGAATCACTTAACAAACCTTTATAGAGAGCCATTATATTACTGAGTCTTTAGTATGTTACTGATATAACAGCCAGCAGCCCTTGTTTCAGTAGCTGCAAGTTAGTTCAGATAAAAAGGTAGCATGCTGGATTTATAAAAGAAACTACAAAGTGTACACAGTTTGTGTACATCCTCTGAATTCAATGACATCTCCATCATAAAGCTTATGCTGTCTATTCACTCAGAAAGGTTGCACTAAGTGTACGCATAGTGTATGCTTTGTGGTCACCTTTATCAATCCAGCTGAGCATGTCTTCTGTCAGTTTTTGAAAAAAGGTGCTATTAAGTCATTCCTTAGAAGTCTGTTTTCCAGAAAATATAATTACATCAATGTGCTTCCAACTGTCCTGCAAATCTTAGTAAACTAGAGTATATAGAAATGGTGACTAATGTCTACATGCTAGCTCTACTCCATGTGAGATGGTCCAATAATTTTGTTAAAAAGACTTCTGAATTTTCCCAGGTGTGGTTGATTATGGAATATGAAAACCTATATTAGACAAACTTTTAAAACTGCATCAGCAACTTTTCCAGAAGAATGACATAGACAATAAACTGAAAACAACCATTTCTGGGGAAAAAATGTGGGTAGACAGATCATTTTATTTAATTTGCTGCCCTAATCTGTTCCTTTATCACTGAAAGCACAGACCGGATGTTTGAATGCTGTGGAAAGCCAGTTTTCTATAGCACTTCCAACTAAACTGGAAAGACGGTTATGACTAGAGTAAATGAATAAAAGATAACACCTTGCAAGTAATGGTTTGTACATGGATAAATATATAACAGCAGTGGGGGATGATTTGCTAAAACATAATATGAAGTAAAGTGTTGAAGAAATTAAGTTTTCATTCCACCTTTTCTAATATGATGTTATTAAAAACAAAGAAAACTCTTGGTGTCAGAACTGATGACTTGAAAACAAAATCGTAGCTAGAGTAGGGTGAAGGGTGCAGCTACCTCAGGTGAAAGGTGATTGAGGTTGGATCAGCAAATGCCATTCAGTGGTAGTGCAATGCCATCATTTGCAGTCAGGGATGAAGCATTATTCTCTCAGCATTCCATGTATGGTATTCTGGTATGCAGAATATAATGTAGCATGCTGCTTGTTACACTGATAGGAAGTGGTCTGCAATAACTATTTTGAAAGAAGAACTTTTTTTTCCTTAACTTTTTGCATATCACATTTTTCTTAGAGGTGAGGAGGGGGTTGCAAGCCTGGTGACTTCAATGAGTGCAACAAAACCCAGCTATGTCTTTATATTTAAGTTAAATACATGTTTCAGATATGTCAATGCACATGGAGCTTGCAGGAATTTATGTGAATGCTTGGAAGGCAGCAAATGTGATTCCCAGTATCTAGCAATTTGAAGAATAATCATCATATTCCTTGTGAATTATATTTGCATGGTTTTCTGCAATAAAGAGGAGGGACTGCAGTATGAAACAAACACACAAAAGCCTTTCAGAAAATTTGATAATGGTCATAATAGTCAGAGAAAACTAGCAGTGAACATTGCCAGTCTGACCTCTGATTCACACCACATATATTTTGATTCAAAACATTATTTTCATTGGTACAGGCATATGAATGTTTTGGAGAGAGAGTGCATAGCATGGGCAGACCATATTGGAAATGAGCAATTAGGACATCTTTGACTACAACCATACATTCAGTTGATGATAAAAGGTGAGAGATGCAATAGCAAAGTTTGAGCTGGAAAAGAACTTTAGATGCACTATTGTCAACATGTAGTGTAAAAGTGAGTTAGGGATTCAGTGTCAGGCTGAGATACCTTTGCTTAATTTCTCCAAATCTTTTGGGTTTCTAATTCCATGACAGGAATGGACCCCATTCCTAAGCCAAAGTATGATTAAAGTTCATGAAATTAATATTGTTTAACTCTATGATGTCAGCCAAAAGTGCTCTTTGCAGCACCCGCAATGTGCCCAGTAATGACTCTTTCTGCAATTCATATGGAGTTGCATGTATTGGTATAGTTTATTTAAATACGATTCTAGACTCTTTTTTTATAAGACCCATTGCTCATACTACTATTGGAACTATCTGGGTATCTTTCTTCCGCATTGCTCTCATTTCTGCTTGCAAATCCTGATATTTTATGACTTTGTGTTTCTATGTACTCAGGACACTATAGTCACTGTGTGTGGTGATTTCAATGATCAGCGCTACTTTTGTCTTCTTTTCCTGGACCACTATGTCTGGTTTTCTAGCACTGATCATTTGAACTGTTGGTAATGGGTGATCCCATGTGATGTAGACTTCATCATTTCCTATGATGCTTTGTGGATCCTATTTCCAGTGTTTTTAGCCAATTCAGTACCTTATTGTTGGCACAATCCCCAATGTAACAGTCTTGACACATTATTATGCCTTTCAGTATACAGTCCCTCTGCCATTAGTATGTCGCAACCAGCAATGAGATGTGCAACTGTTTCCAATTCTGTTATATAAAACCTACATTTCCCCTTGGGGAAAAACCTGGCTACCTTGAATTACCACATCAACGGTAGTCCACTGAACACAGAAGGCATAAGGGATCTAAGGGCACAGTATGACAGCAACCTCTTTTTGGCCACCACATCTCCACTGTGGTCAGAAAGTCCTTCTATTTGGCACATCTCATTACTAAGGGCTTTGTATCCAGTAAGAAGGAGGTCATTGTCTCCCTCTACTCTTCCCTCATTAGCCCAGTCATTGAGTACAATGCCCCATTTGGCATGTACCTCACTAGGCACCTGCAACAACTGGAGACACCACAAAAGTACCTCACAAAGAGGATCCTAGGCTTTAAACACTTGTCCTATACGGACAGACTCAAAAAACTCCAACTGTTCTCTGTCTCATATTGCCTACTTAGAGGCAATCTCTGCTTGACTTATAAAACCATGTCTGACCCAGCTCTGTTAGAAATGCTACATCTAAAGAAATCTCAATCCCTCCACACCACATGCTCCAGAGACCTCAACCTCATTACCACAATCAACAGAACATGCTGGAGGAACAGGTTTATAACCCAGACACTGCCCATGCTATGGAATCAGGGTTGCCAGATTTTCGTCTGGCCAGGTAGGGACAAAAAAAAGTCTTTCACAACAAGTGAAGACTAAAAAAAAAAAAAAAAAAGGTCTTCCACGTCAGAACATCAGAGTTCCACATTAAACAAAAGTAGCTCTGTGTTTATTTTTTTTTTGATTGGTCCAGGCCTTAGTAGGGTATGTAATAGCCAATCAGAGAGAATGGGCTCTACATAAAATTGTTGTTTTTTACTTGCTTGTTATTTTTTTTAGCACTATATTAATTTTTATATATGTTTGATGTAAATTGCTTCCTCCAATGCCATTAACATATACTACAGCAAGTTTGAAACCTTAGGCAGAGGATCTATTTTACATTAAAAATATATAAAAAAAATAATATAGGACTTAAAAAATAAATAAGCAAGTAAAACACAATTTTACAGACAACACATTTTCTAAGTGCAATAATGCCATCCAGGGATTGTGTTAATGTGTAATTAACACCGTTCCATGGGTGTACAGGCCATGGGCGGGCATTAATTACACATTAACATGTACCCTGTCAGGCATTATTGCTTGCTTTGTTTACAAATAGCTTATACATGATCATATATTTTTGCTTTTAATACTTTCGCTGTTTTACCAACATAATAATATACCCACTGCTGCATCATAACTACTCCCCCCCTCCCTTATCAGGCTTCATAATACAAACCTCCTTATTTTTTCAAATTTCTAACATAGCTTCCTTCTCATCTTTTGTCAAGTTTACCTTGTTATGCACCTTTCTACTATTGTAGTATGATCTGATTTCATTGCATACCACTGTTTCAAAGTTGTTTAATTCAGGTAATGGGGAATTGTAAGAACTTTTCTTTTGCAACTTGTCCATACTGTCTGACTCAGTCGTACCACCAGGTAATACATCCAAATTAATTTTCCTGACAAATATTTTTATATCAAGTAATGTTTCAGCCATATTTCCTTTTTTGCTATGAATGAACTTGCAACCTTTTTTGAACAAACTAAAGCATCTCTCATTCAGTTTAATATTGGTATAATTGTAAATTTGAAAATTCCCCATCTTATTAATGGGACCTACTACTTGCAATTCATTGTCCATGTTAAAGTTCCCCTCCTTTAAAGGTAAGTTCTCTGTTATCTGTTCGAGTAAATTCTCTGACGTTGTGGGTAAAACTGTTGTTTCCTCCTCCACTTCCCCTGTCCCCTCTTGGTGGGTTGTGCATACGTAGGTTGTACTGGCAGATTCCAAATTCTTTCTGACCTTCTTACAAGACCATTGTCTAAAGGGGTATCTCTATCATTGTTCCTATTATCAAATTCTCTATTTCCTTCACCCATCCTTCTTTGTACCCATCCATGTTGGTGTTCCCTCTACCATTTTGTGGGTTAAAATATTGCCTTAGTACATAAGCTGTGCCCTCAGCATAATCTTTAGTATACCTCTCTAGTTTACCCATTTTCCTTTTCCAGTTTTTTGCATCCAAAACTTCAACATCTTCAGAAAATATATGCATATTTATGTTTATTTTCTTCTAAGGTAAACAATAAATCTTCCTGTATTTTCAAATTCAAAGCTGTAATATCATTCTTTAACACATCTATCATTTTTTCATTATGCTTAATAATAACTCTCATAAGGGCTAAACCACAGTCATTGAATACATTTACTACATCTTATAAAAATCACACACAGCAGCAGGAAAGGCATGGAGCTGCTTCTAGCCAGGGAAATGGAACAGAACCTTTACAATGGACCGAGAATTTTCTTGCCCATAACACTAATTCATTGAGTGGTTGGGAACAGTATTTGGACATTAATATGGATTCGTAATTAGGCAGAACAAACTTTAATTTTAACCCAGCACTTCCACAAGGTAATGAAACATATGTTGGTATGTGTCATAAGTTAAAAGAAAAATTGTGTAAATTTAAAAGTTTAATGGCTGACAATTGTTTTTTAAATGAATGCATTAAAGTTAAACAAGTCCCTAAGGGACTTTGAATTAGTAAATGTCCTAATAATGTTTACGATTGAACTGATTTTTTTAAAGATGTAGCAAATGTATTTAATGACTGTGGTTTAGCTCTTGTGAGAGTTATTATTAAGCATAATGAAAAAATGATGGATCTGTTAAAGAATGATATTACAGCTTTGAATTTGAAAATACAGGAAGATTTATTGTTCACCTTAGAAGAAAATAAATGTAAATATGCATATATTTTTAAAGATGTTGAAGTTTTGGATGCAAAAAACTGGAAAAGGAAAATGGGTAACCTAGAGAGGGATACTAAAGATTATTCTGAGGGCACAGCTTATGTACTAAGGCAACATTTTAACCCACACAATGGTAGAGGGAACACCAACATGGATGGGTACAATAGTGAAGAAAATAGAGAATTTGATAATAGGAACAATGATAGAGACACCCCTTTAGACAATGGTCCTGTAAGAAGATCAGAAAGAATTCGGAATCTGTTAGTACAAGCTACATATGCACAACCCACCAAGAGGGGATGGGGAACCAGAGGGGGAAACAGCAGTTTTACCCACAACAACACAGGGGTTATTGGATCAGATAACAGAGAACTTACCTTTAAGGGAGGGGAATTTTAACATGGACAATGAATTGCAAGTAGTAGGTCTCATTAATAAGATGGAAAATTTTCAAATTTACAATTATACCAATATTGAACTGAATGACAGACACCTTAGTTTGTTCAAAAAAGGTTTTAAATTTATTCATAGCAAAAAAGGAAATATGTCTGAAACATTACTTGATATAAAAATGTTTGTCAGAAAAATGTATTTGGACGTATTATTTGGTGGTACGACTGAATCAGATACTATGGACCAGTTGAAAAGGAAATGTTCTTACAACCCCCCCATTACCTGAATTAAACAACTTTGAGAAGGTGGTATGCAAAGAAATCAGATCAAATTAAAATAGTAGAAAGGTGTATAACAAGGTTAACTTGACAAAAGATGAGAAGGAAGCTATGTTAGAAATTTGTAAAAATAAGGAGGTTTGTATTATGAAGCCTGATAAGGGAGGGGGTAGTTATGATGCAGCAGTGGGAATATTCAGCAAAAATGTTTGATTTGTTAAACACTGATGGTAGATACAACCAGGTATCTCAGAACCAAGTTAATATAGCCTACCATAGAATATAAATTATTCTAGATGACAACTTGTTACAAGGGGCCATAACAGAACAGTCGTATGACTTTTTTAAAACGTATCTAAACCATACATTCGAAGCATTTTTGGAATACCCAACTTTTATAAGAACAATATGACCCCCCCTCCCCCAAGACCCATTGTATAATCTGCCGGGTCAAAAACACAGCCTCTAGCTATATACATTGACAAAAAGTTGAAACCTTTTTATGATTTATATCCCCACTTACTAAAAGATTTGTGGGGTTTTTTGTACAAGATAGGACAAGTAGAAATTAGCAATGACTTTTTATTTATGACCATCGATATCAAGGACCTCTTTTCAGTTATTCCCCAAAATAGAGGTTTGAAGAAATGTTACTGGAGTTGGAATTTTTGCAAAACTCAGATTTTAGGCCTATACTAGAAAGCATGGAATTGGTATTAAAAAACAATTTCATATATTTCCAGGGTAAGTTATGCATTCAAATGGATGGGGTTGCTATGGGCATGGCATGTCAAGGACCTCTTTTCAGTTATTCCCCAAAATAGAGGTTTGAAGAAATGTTACTGGAGTTGGAATTTTTGCAAAACTCAGATTTTAGGCCTATACTAGAAAGCATGGAATTGGTATTAAAAAACAATTTCATATATTTCCAGGGTAAGTTATGCATTCAAATGGATGGGGTTGCTATGGGCATGGCATGTCAAGGACCTCTTTTCAGTTATTCCCCAAAATAGAGGTTTGAAGAAATGTTACTAGAGTTTGAATTTTTGCAAAACTCAGATTTTAGGCCTAAACTAGAAAGCATGGAATTAGTATTAAAAAACAATTTTATATATTTCCAGGGTAATTTATACCATCAAATGGATGGGGTTGCTATGGATGTGGCATGCACACCCATATTTGCAAATACTGTCCTATTATACTGGAAAAAGCATTTTATTTTTGTGTCACAGTACAAAGATTACATCATGATTTATTTCAGATTTTTGGATGATATTTTTATTTTGTGGAAAGGGTCCGCACAAAATATAGAAGGTTTCACAGAATACATAAATAACACCACAGAATTTTTGAAGTTCACACAGGAAACCAGATAAATCAAAGTACATTATTTACATGTGACCATTATGAAGGACAATACTAATGGGAAATATGTTTCAAAACTATATAGAAAGGAATGTTTCTCAAACACATATCTTTATTATGAAAGTAACCTTCCTTACAAACAAAAGAAAAATATAGTGAAAGGACAAATGATATGAGCAGCCCATATGACTTTTAATAAAGATGACTTGGTGAAAGAACTGGATTATATTAAGGGAATATTTTGTGAGAGGGGATACCACAATAGCATGGTTAAAACTATCAAAGAAGAAGTTCTTAAGGGATGGGGAAATAAATATATACCCCTATTAAACTATGAAAGTAACAATAACAACAGAAACAAGGACCAAGGATCAGTTAAAAGTGACACAGATGGTATATATTTATTGTTGACATATAACCAAGATACTAAGGGGATTCAAAACATTGTGACAAAAAAAAATGGAAGATGTTTTCTATTATGCCCAACACACCCAGGGTATTTTCTAGACCTCTAAAATTTGGGTTCAGGAGAAACCCCAATCTAAAGGATATTTTTAAAAGGGGAAATACAAACCCTGTGGGCAAAATATCAGGAATGTATAAACGTGGTTTGTGTGGTCAATGCTCATTTATCTATAACCAAAACACACTTACATTGGATTCCCCAAAAGCCACTTTTTACCCACAGGGGCATTTCAACTGTCATACCAAAGGGCTGATTTATTTAACCCATTGTAAGGTATATGGTTCTTACTACACAAGAAAGACCGAACGTACATTGAGGTAGAGGGTTTATGAGCATACATATGTATAAACTGGAAAAAGGACACCAATGCCCTTTATAGACAATGTCTGCAGTGTCCCCAAGCAGACTATATGTTTTGGGTTATAGAGAAAGTTATTCAACAAGAAAAGGGAGGTGATTAGGAATCTAAATTAGAATTTAGAGAAATTATTTGGCAATTTCAACTTGATGCCTGTGTCCCCCTTGATTGAATGATCACCTTTCACTAGCCCCAGCTCTTAAGTTAAGAGCTAACAGATAATAACATTAATATAGAACAACATCCAGTTTCTAAGTGTTTTCTAAGTTTTTTATATTATATGTATATGTGATATATGTGTATATATGTAAAATATTATAACGTAAAAATTTTGAATTTTTAAACATATTTTGAAGTTGGTATTGTCTTTTTAAAAATTTAGTAGGGTTTTATGTAATAGCCAATCAGAGAGGTGCCACGTTTATTTAAATGACTTTAGATTCAATGTCAAATGATTCTGAAGAAGTTTCTGGTGTGTTAGAAACAAAAGCACTAAATTCTTTAAGCTTGTATGTTTTATTGGATATTAAAGTGTTGAATTTGATTGACTGGGAGTCCTTTATTGCTACTGGAGCAGCAAATGAAGTGAATATTTGGTTATCGGTGTCTTTACACTTCAGTTTTTCACTTGAATTCTTTGTCATTCACATCAGCTTTCAAAAAGAGTAGGAGGAAGTTTTATAATGCCCAGGACAAATTACCCCTAGTAGTATAAGTACCACCATTGGTTTCCACTAAAAAGATACTGCTATCTTAGTGGTACTAACTTGGTCAACAAAGGATATTTGAATTTAAAGTTTTAAATTAGATCCATATTTCTGGCTTTATTTTAAAAGTAAAAAAGAAAACAGTACGCATGCTGACAGTTTTAAGCAGTATTTCTGGTAATGGGGGGAGGGGGACAAATAATGGGATACAAGAATGGCTGCCAGGGTGGGGCATCCCTAGTCCATACCCCGGTCTAGGGCCCTATTTCACCATGATCTGGCTCTACTCAAAGGGGTTGCAGTCCTGTAGTGTGGGACTGTTTGTCTACATAGGGAGTATTGAGGAGCAATGGTCATAAGCTGAATAACCCCTAGCAGTGGGATAGATATACTGAAGAAAAAAAAACATTAGTAGAGAGTCCTACCATAACAAAACTTCCACCTGGATTTGTTATAGAGGGTGGTCATACTCTTCCTGACCACTCAGCAAATCAGCATGCAGTCTAGCAGACAATATATACACCAGATTCACATAAACGTGACTTGTTGACTATAAACTTGACCAAAACTTTTACTGTAGTAAAGGCACTTTTAAGAAGTAAGTGCCATGAATGTAGTTCTCATCCCTTTCCACTAAAAGTCAGGGGGAGAGACAATAATTAGGGAAAGACTGTTCTTACTAAAAAGTAAACAGAACAGGATTTACATAACCGTTCAGTTTCTGAAACCTAAGAAGTAAAGAAAGAAATCAACATAGGCTGTTGTATATATAAGCAGGTTTGTAAACATCATACACACAATAGTCTGTATGCCATCTTATCACATGATTTATAAATGGGAATTGCTCTTAGGATATTGTGTACACTGAGTCTCTCCTCTATATGGAGAATGCCATCAAGGAGTCTCTTAAGCCCATTACCCAACTTTATAACTGTATATGTACAGTGAATTACACCACATCTTGTCATATCAACCATACCCTTTCAAATAAGGCCACAGTCATTACGTTGGTGCACTTACTATAGCATTTTAAAGCAAGAAATGGCAGAGATCGCACTTATTTATTCATTCAAACATTTGTTCATTCTTGCCAAACAAAGTCAAACACCAATCACCAATAACAAAGATGTCAAAAACTGCAAAGATAGAGAAGGCATAGATCACATTTAACAGAAAAAGCTGAGAGGTCCTTTCAGTCACTGTTTTGCTAGTATCTGAGTCCTTGTGGTTTTCTCACATCTAAAGGCTTTCCCATAAATAATTTATATAGTTTAGTTTTCACTGTTATCTGTTTATACAATTGTTCCAGCTGATCTCAGTGTTTCATATTACAAAAGAATAAGAAAACAAAGGTCAAATACATAATGAAACATCTACCTCAACCTCAGAGAAGGGGATGATCAAAGTGGAATGCCAAGAAAGAAGCAAAGTACAACAATTGTTTTCACTAACTGCTAACTCGGAGGTACTTGTGCTACCTTCTGGAAGATGGGAAAGGGGAGGCTTGCATGTCATTCTATAGTAACCTAAAGATGTCCAGTCCAGCAGATGCACCTTTGCTGCCCTATCACTCAGTGAACACTGTACACAGGGGTAGAAAGGGTCCTGTGTTACACAGTGTGTACCATATTGGGGCAGGTAAATAGACAGCCAGTGTACTGCATGGTGCTTTACAGGAATGATACTGTTACATACACAGCAGTTGTCTGTGGCATGGCTCTGTGTTATGCAGTCCTCATGGTCATGGACAACAGTGATTTATAAAGCTTTATACCTCATTGCTTATCTCAATGAACAATTCCACATAGGCATATGTGATGGTGGAGGCACTGTGCCCCCATTTTTAGGAGACTCACCGTGTCACTGTGTATTGGGCAGGCCAGATGTGGTTTAATCATTGCTCTTTTGTGCATTATACAGTAAAATGGAAGGTGATATTGTATCTTTTTTGTTACCAAACATTTTTGTCAGCTTTTTGCTCAAGTAACAGTCACAGTTATTCAGACATGTTAAGATGAGCAATGTAGCAAGGTTAATTGTTCATCAGGTGCCAAGAACTTGAGCTGTCTACTGTTCACCAACAGTTAACTGCCTTTAAATTCTAGTCCAATCTCTTCAATGTAACTGACATTTCATGCATTTGTGAATTGTGGGCTACACTGCTGAACTTCGTTTGCATACCATGTATGTACCTGTACTCTTTCTGATGCGCAGCAGTACTCAACTCTGGATGACAACTCTAAGAATTGTCCAGGGATGTATTGTGTGCAATGCATTATGCGTGAGCCCTGTGTGATTTCATGCCCTTATGAAAAATCCAGCCCATGCTCTCATTTCTTAGAATCCGTCTGTTTGCATTCATAATCATCTACAATTTGCTCCAAAATCATTTTCTAAAGTTTAATATTTTTAAAGAAGGGAATGTTTTCCAAATTTCTGACTGGTTTCATCAACAGACTCTAAACTTAACTTGACGACTATGTTTCTTGGCCTGTCTTTTACTGTTTACTATTTAACCCATCTGTCTTGGACAAATAGTGAAACTAATTGTCTTTCATGTTGAGATACCTTCATTACATTTATTCACAATGCAGGGACTCTAGCAAACCAAGGAGTTGGAGAAACATCTGCTTTACTGAATTTTTATTGCATTATGCTCTTCCCTACCCCAGTATACATGTTGATGGCATGTGAGGTAGGATACACAATGGACACTAGGAAAGTGCAGCAATGCGTCTGCAGAATGAACACTGATAAACCTTGCCTCTGATTGTACACCAACCTTGATGTAATCTCAACTTTCCAAAAGGGACTCAGTCTGGTATGGAATTTGTGACTTAGTAAATATCTTTCATTCAAACTCATAAAGAAAGGTGAGCAGGCAAAACATCAAGATTCCTCTCCTCCTCCACACCTATCTAGGCTCTGGTGCCTCTAGTCAAATATTTGTAGGGTATATTAAATTTATCTATTTATATATTCATTTATTTGCATGTTTGTTTGGATTTATTAATCAGGTTATAACAGCGGAGCTAGCATTAAGATTTTATAGGTTCATAGGATGGTACTAGGCTATCGGGTCTAGGGCCTATACAAGCCTAGCCATAAAAATTCCCTGGATATTTCTTCCCACAATATTTACTTCCCTGGACCCCTGTCTAGCAGGGTGACTGACATGATCCCTGAGGTGAATTTCCTATCTCCCATCCAATTGTCAAGGTTTCTTTTGAAGAGGGCCAAGGAGGCACTCTGCTTGACATGTATGAGTAGCCTATTCCAGAATATGGGGAATCTCTGGGTCAGGAACCTATCCTTCAAGCATGTTTTGTTCATTGTGATGACAAGGTTTAGATCCCTGGAGTGTGTGGTTCTAAGGGATTGGGATTTCTTAAATGGAGCATGTCCAAAAGCTGAGGGTTTGACATGGCCTTGTATGTTAAGCAGAGATCACCTCTGAGTAGACGATATGCCACAGAGTATAGCTGGAGTTTTTTTAGATGGTCAGCATAGGGCATCTGCTTTAGGTCTGTGATTCTTTTAGTGAAGTATTTCTGTGACCTTTCCAGCTGTTGCAGATGTCTTGTGAGGTACATACCAAACGAGGCGTTGTACTCTATAATGGGTCTAATGAGGGATGAGTACAGTGGGACAATGACCTCCTTTTTTCTGGATGAAAAGCCCTTAATGATGAGGTGTGCCACATAGAAGGATTTCCTGACTGTTGTGGCGATGTGGTTATCGAAGGTGAAACCACTGTCCACCTGTGTCCCTAAGTCTCTCATCATTTTGGCAACCCCTGGAAATTTAAATGTTAGAGGTATTCTAGACCCTTCCAATCTAAGTATTAGTATATCACTACCACCTCTCCGGTGCAACCATTTAAATTGTGTTAGAAAGCTTTAGGAGTAGAAACTGCAAACTGAAATATAGCTTTTCCCTGTAATGATACTTTACCTACATGATCTAAGGTACATTTCAGAGCTATTTTAACAATCTTTTCGTCCAATGATGGCCTGAACAAAAGTCAAAACAAAGGAAAGAAATTCAGTGCTGCTGTTCAACTGCATTCTTTCAACACTGAGACCAATGACTGGTGTCAGAACTATGGCCTTAAACTCAATGCCAAAAAATGTGCCATCATCCCCTTTGGGAAAAACCCTGTTCCCATGAATTACCACATCAAAAAGAATATTTCTTTATTCAACTCTGTAATGTTTCTCTCTGATCACATAAAGACTTAATGATTACATTGTTACTACCACTCTCAAACATGAATTAAAAAAAAAAAAAAATTAATTAACAATTAATGTTTTTATAACTATCCATTACATTTGAACTTCAAAAAGAAGTATGAAAGTATTAAATGTATAGTTGGTATTATTTGCTTTTTCTTAGATTTGTACAACCATACCTGGACTAATATCATTGTATTTTGCTCATTGCCAGTCTCATAAGTGTATTGTACTTGTTTATAATTTACCTTGCTTTTATCTGTGGAGCTTTTCTCCCCGGGCCTCTACTGAAAATGGACTTTGATCCAGCTAGACTAGCCCGGTCAACAAATGTAAAATAAAATAAATAAAATAAATCAATGGTAGTCCACTGAACACAGAAGGCATCATACGAAATCTGGGAACACAGGTTGACAGCAACCTCTCTTTTGACCACCACATCTCCACTGTGGTCAGAAAGTCCTTCTATGTGGCACATTGCATTACTAAGGGCTTCGTATCCAGTAAGAAGGAGGCCATTGTCTCCCTCTACTCTTCCCTCATTAGGCCAATCATTGAGTACAATGCCCCATTTGGCATGTACCTCACTAATTACCTGCAACAACTGGAGAGGCCACAAAAGTACCTCACAAAGAGGATCCTAGGCCTTAAACATTTGTCCTATATGGGCAGACTAAAAAAACTCCAGCTATTCTCTGTCTCATATCACCTACTTAGAGGTGATCTCTGCTTGACTTACAAAGTTATGTCTGACCCAGCTCTGTTAGAAATGCTACATTTAAAGAAATCCCAATCCCTCCACACCACATGCTCCAGAGACCTCAACCTCATTACCACAATCAACAGAACATGCTGGAGGGACAGGTTTATAACCCAGAGACTGCCCATGCTATGGAATCAGGGTTGCCAGATTTTTGACTGGCCAGGTAGGGACAAAAAAAAGTCTTTCACAGCAAGTGAAGACTAAAAAAAAAAAAAAAGGTCTTCCACGTCAGAACATCAGAGTTCCGCATTAAACAAAAGTAGTTCTGTGTTTATTTTTTTTTTGATTGGTCCAGGCCAATCAAAAATAAATAAACATGGAGCTACTTCTGTTTAATGCAAAACATTGCAGTTCCGCATTAAACAGAAGTAGTTCTGTTTTGCGATTTTTTTCATCGTAGTTCCGCATTAACCAGAAGTAGCCCTGTTTTGCGAATTTTTGATTGGCCAGTATACCGGTATGTGGGCCAATCAAAAATCGCTAAACATGGAGCTACTTCTGTTTAATGCGGAACTGCGATGTTCTGCATTAAACACAAGAAGCTCCGTGTTTAGAGAATTTTGATTGGCCCGTATGCCGGTATACGTGCCAATCAAAAAAAAAAAAAAAAAAATTGGAGGCTGCCCGGGATTTAAACAGGCAGTGCGGGACTCGGGATCAGGCTGCTGATCCTGGGACAGTCTCACCCAAATAGGGACATCTGGTAACCCTGTATGGAATAGACTTCCCATACATGTCAAGCAGAGCACCTCACTGGCCCTCTTCAAGAGAAATCTTGATGAGTGGATGGGAAATAAAAAAATTCACCCCAGGGATAACTCCAGTGGCTTTACTCAACAGAGGCACTGGGAACTAAGGTCAGGTGGCACAATGTCAGGGTAATCCTATGGGCTATGCTTGTAAAGGCTCCAGGGCCATTAGCTTAGTACACAATTAAGAACCTATGAACATCCTAACTGGTGAACACTGCACAGTAAGAAATGTGTAGGAAATACGTGAGTTATGCTGGTGGTCTGGGGGCCAGACGATGCAAGCCTGACAGAATCTTTGGGGTTGTAGCTGCACAGTGACACGTTATAATATTTATCTAACCTTTTCAAACAGAGATGGATGGATAAAAATCAAGAGTAAGGGAAAATATTCAGTCTTATTTTTTACTTTTGCATCCAAAGCTTAATTTTCAGTGTTGACAACATGGCGTCTCACAATAACATGAGAAGGCAGAAGTTTGTCAGGATATATAAATCTACTGTGGAATACTATCTACCCCCCCAAAAAAATACTGTCACCTTGTTTGATTCTCTCTGGCATTAGATTGGGTACAGATAGCAACAGTCATATATTTACAGTGGTTGCTGTTATATATTGATATAGCATGCCTTCTCACCCCTACCTCACAAAAGTCAAACATCTTCCTGACATAATGTCAGGCTTGAGAAAAAAAATGAAACAATGAGTAGATCTCAGTAACATATTACAATAAGCTTTTGTTAGATATAAATGAACAATACTCTTCCTTAGCCCTATACCCAAAATATAGCCACATGTTTCAGATGTTTGATTATAAAGTAAAAAAATAATGAGAGCTATGCATTTTGAGCTGCTTCTCAGAATAGTACACTGCCCCTCCACAAGCTCTAGTGACTTTCTGTAAACATCCCTGAGGTGAGAAAAAAGTAACCGAAATAGAGTCTACATTGTCCCTAGCCTGAACGCAAGATATAGAAGCCTTATCTTCTCACCTAAGACAGACTCCACGTGGGCCAGCAGAGTAATCCAGGCTGCAGAGAGCTGAATAAGCGACATTTCTTGATACTAAGTATATTTTTTGTTGCTTTCCACATCTGAATACCTAGCAACTGTATTTCGCCTGCCTTTCTGTTACATTGAAGCTGTTTTTACTGCATTTAACTTAATATTGCACTTGGAATCCTTGTTTGTTACTATTTGACTGTATTTGTAGCAAATTCTTCTGTGTAAGCTGTAGTAGCTGATTCATAGCATTTATAAGCGTTTGCTGTACCTGTTTCTGCCTGTTTTGTGAAAAAAAAAAAAAGAAAAAAATATCTCTTGTTTTTCCTGCTTTACTAGTTTAGTCCAGTTTCAGAGTTGCTGATTCCTGGGCTTTGGTTGTAGTTCCTGTGTACTGTTTCCTTGCCTTATTTGGGGGAAGGAAAGCTACCTTGCTTTCCTGCTTTACTAGTTTAGTCCAGTTTCAGAGTTGCTGATTCCTGGGCTTTGGTTGTAGTTCCTGTGTACTGTTTCCTTGCCTTATTTGGGGGAAGGGAAGCTACCTTGCTTACCAGTGGAGTGGGAAGCATTGAGCTGCCTTTTGTCCAGTTTTGTGAGGTTTCAGCCAGTAACTAATAGTTTATTGGTCGTTTTGGGCCAGTTTCTAGCTTTTTCCAGCCCCCTGGTATAAAACTTTCAGCTTGTACCTACTCAGCACAGACTCCACGTGGGCCAGCAGAGTAATCCAGGCTGCAGAGAGCTGAATAAGCGACTTTTCTTGATACTAAGTATATTTTTTGTTGCTTTCCACATCTGAATACCTAGCAACTGTATTTCGCCTGCCTTTCTGTTACATTGAAGCTGTTTTCACTGCATTTAACTTAATATTGCACTTGGAATCCTTGTTTGTTACTATTTGACTGTATGTGTAGCAAATTCTTCTGTGTAAGCTGTAGTAGCTGATTCATAGCATTTATAAGTGTTTGCTGTACCTGTTTCTGCCTGTTTTGTGAAAAAAAGAAAAAAAAAAAAGAAAAAATATCTCTTGTTTTTCCTGCTTTACTAGTTTAGTCCAGTTTCAGAGTTGCTGATTCCTGGGCTTTGGTTGTAGTTCCTGTGTACTGTTTCCTTGCCTTATTTGGGGAAGGGAAGCTACCTTGCTTTCCTGCTTTACTAGTTTAGTCCAGTTTCAGAGTTGCTGATTCCTGGGCTTTGGTTGTAGTTCCTGTGTACTGTTTCCTTGCCTTATTTGGGGAAGGGAAGCTACCTTGCTTACCAGTGGGAGTGGGAAGCATTGAGCTGCCTTTTGTCCAGTTTTGTGAGGTTTCAGCCAGTAACTAGTAGTTTATTGGTCGTTTTGGGCCAGTTTCTAGCTTTTTCCAGCCCCCTGGTATAAAACGCGCTAAACGCGTTAGCACGATTTAGAGCGATTTAGCGGAGCTGCCACTGTTGCACACTAGGGCAGTGCCGGTTAAGCAGGTTTAAACTATTCGGGCTACCTAAAGTCCACTCTTCAAATTTTCCCTTAAAACTACCTTCCTCGAACTATACTACTGATCAAATCAGCGTATCCTATAACTAAAAAGATCAACTCTACTTGACTCCAAGTAGACTATTCTCTATCTATTAAACCTAGCACTTGCTCCTACAGTACTTATTACCTTGATACGGCACTCTTGTCATAGATAGTACCCCAAAAAGGCAACCCCCATTTCTCGGTCACCCACGTCCCCGGGAATCTTTTTTAAAGTTTTCGTCTACCCTTCTAGCATGTCGAGGATCAGTTGCTAGTGTCCTCTCCTGCTCAGCTGGTGAACCTGGGAATATTGAGGCAATGTTTCAATTGCCTCATGTACACAGACAACCCTTTCCTCCTCCCACAAAACACAAATACATGCGAGAGATGCAACTATACGGCCAAACTGGAGGCTGAGCTCTCTCAACATAGGACTGGCAAGACCAGTCAGGAGGAGAAGGTTACCACACACACTATAGACCCAGTCTCACATAGTACCATTACAACCTCAAATCATACACATAAACACACAAAGACATACTCGGAGGCTCTGATCAAAATCTACCAAAACAGCAGAGGCCACCAAAGCAGACACCCAAACAACCACCACCTCAGAACACAACACCCGCAACACATAGACCTCACAGTCAGAGTGTCAAACAGTCACAGCCCTTAAGGCCAAACACAATGCCAGACACACTAGTCATTGGTGACTCCATAGTCAGACACACTGATGTCCCGCTCACCAGACTGAGTAAGGAGAAGGTCACAGTAAGCTGCCTGTCGGGCGCTAGAATCCGCCACATAATGCAAGCACTCAGGTCTCTCAGCAGCAGGTACAAATATGACTCAGTCATTGTCCACGCTGGTGTAAATGACCTGAGACGTACCTCCTTGGACTACATGAAAAGAGACATTGAGGAGCTCTCTGATTATGTAGCCCAGGCAGGTATGACCCTGACCTTGAGCAGTATCCTACCTTCACCAAGAATGATGCCACAATACAGAGATAAGATGATCAGCTTTAACAATTGGCTTAACACTGGTGTCATTCAAAGGGGATCCAGTATCTGTCTGCCTGGGATGACATGCTGGACAAGCCACGCTGCTTCGCAAGGGACGGCTTGCACCTGTCACCCCTGGGATTCCGGATATTGTCAAAGGCTCTTGCCACCCCCATAGTGCCTTTTTTAGGCAAGGCTCAAATTCTAAACCTACCACCCTAGAACACAAAAAAGGAAAAAACTAAGGGTAATGCTGCTCAATGCCAGAAGTCTAAATCTCAAAATGCACGCACTCGAGGCCCTTCTCAGTATGGAGAACATCGATGTCTGTGCTGTGACAGAAACCTGGTTCAAGGCTCCTGAGAGCACCCCAGCGCTATCAGGTTTTACCTCATATCATGCGTTCCGGCCCCAAAATCCGGACAATACCAAGAAAGGAGGGGGAGCATCCATATTCATCAAGGACACCCACACCTCAAGACTGGTGGCAACGCACGATGCATCGGAGACCATCCAGGTGCAATTAACCATAGGCAAGACTGCTCTGCAAATTGTAGCATGTTACAGGCCACCCTCACAAACTCAGGAAACTCACATGGCCTTCCTGAAAACACTAGAGGGATAAATGTATCACCAAACACCATCATACTAGGTGACTTCAATTACCCTAATATAGACTGGGAACACTACTCAAGCCCAAACACCCTAGCCCAAAAGTTCCTGGAATTCATAAACTCAAATGCCATGGAACAACTAGTCACCATCCCCACAAGAGGAGATAACATACTTGATCTCATCATCACGAACATGGGAGCACAATGTTCAACACCGACGTATACCCCTCACTGGTGAGATCAGATCACAAACTAATCTCGCTGGAGGTCCTCATCCCACCCCCACCCGAAATAAAAAAGACCACAGTAAAGAACTTCTCAAAAGCCGACTTCACACTTCTAAAGACTAGTGTGGTCTCCTTTCAGGCCCCGAGCCGGCGGAAAACAATACTCAAGCCGCTGAATCACTTACAAACGCCTTCTACCAGCACCTGCAGGACTGCATGGATAAGGCAATCCCAAGCAAAACAAAGACTCTTTGTACCAAAGCAAGCGTCCAGTCTGGTGGACCCCAGCCATAAACAAACTCTACAACAAAAGGAGGAAGCTACTACAAGATAGAGCAAAATCCTTAAAAGGTAAGACACCCTTGATCACTATAAGTAAAAACTAAGAGCTCTCATAAAATCATCCAAAGCAAATTTCGAGAGAAAAATAGCTAAAGACTCAAAAGACAATCATAAGGCCTTCTTTAGCTATGTTAGAAACCTAGGAGGAAACTCCCAGATATGCTCAGAACTAGTTCAAAATGATGTGAAGATTACTGATCCTACAGACATTGCCAACATACTGGCTGACAGGTTCAGTGCAAACTTCTCCCCTCCCCAAAAGGAGAGATATCTATACCAAATGAGTGCAGCCCCCAAACATCTCCAGCGCCCAAGTGAGAACTGCTCTCTCCAAAGCAAAAAACACAGCATCCATGGGACCCGATGGTGTCCCCGGCTGTGTGCTCCACGAACTCAATGAGGAATTAAACCCACAGCTAGGACAGCTGTTTAATCAAAGTCTTACCTCTGGATACGTACCCAGGGAGTGGCGCACTGCAACTGTGGTCCCACTTCACAAAGGCGGTGCCTCCACAGACCCTGGAAATTACCGGCCCATTAGCTTGACAAGCCTTATCTGCAAAGCCATGGAGAGGATCATAATGGACCTCATAAATAAAGACATAGGGAATTTGCAGACTTTGGATCCAACCCAGTTTGGCTTTGTCAAAGCCAGATCATGCCTTTTAAACTTGGTTGACTTTTTCGAAACAGTCACCAAAGCCATTGATGAGGGAAAGGCAGTCCATACAGCCTACCTCGATCTGGCTAAGGCCTTCGATACAATACCCCACTCGGGTATCATTGAAAAACTCATCAGCTTAAATGTTAACCCATACATCACAAGATGGGTTGCAAACTGGCTGAGTGACAGAACCCACAGGGTCAGAGTTGCTGGCGCCATGTCAGACTCAAAGCCTGTCACAAGTGGTGTCCCACAGGGCTCAGTCCTGGGCCCACTCTTGTTTGGCATCTACTTTTCTGAAGTACAAGCAAACACAGGAGGGTTATGGCTGACAAAGTTTGCAGATGACTGCAAACTGGGCCATAGTAGAAAACACATCTGACACAGATATCCTTCAGAAGGGTCTCACAGAAACGGATAACTGGTGCCAGAGCCACGGCCTAAAGTTAAATGCCAAAAAATGCATAGTCATACCCTTCGGGAAAAACAAGGTTACCCCTAGCTACCAAATAGGTGGCAATCCACTGAGCACAGAAGAAGTTATCAGGGACCTGGGGACCCAGGTTGATAGTAGTCTGTCATTTGACACCCATGTAGCTAAAGTAGTTAGGAAGTCCTTCTACATTGCCCACCTTATCATGAAGGGATTCTCATCTAGATCAAGGGAGGTCATAGTCTCCCTTTACTCATCACTCATCAGACCAATGATTGAGTACAATGCCCCATTCGGAATGTATCTGACCCGACACTTGCAGCAGCTGGAGAGGCCACAAAAGTTCCTCACCAAAAGGATAAAGGGTCTCAAAAATCTGTCCTATGCTGCCCGACTGAAAGAACTCCAGCTCTATTCAGTCGCTTACGCTTGCTCAGAGGTGACCTTTGCCTAACATACAAGGCCATGTCAAACCCAGATTTGATGAATATGCTTCACCTCAAAAATCTAGATCCATCAGAGCCACAAGGGCGGAGACTTAAACCTCGACACGGCTATTAATAGGACGTGCTGGAGAGATAGATTCATCACCCAAAGACTCCCTATGCTGTGGAACAAAATCCCGGTACATGTGAGGCAGAGCACCTCGCTGGCCTTGTTCAAGAGAAATCTTGACCTATGGATGGGAGATCGCAGATATACCCCAGGAATTACCTCAGTGTCACTGCTCGACAGAGGCACAGCAAAATAATGGGTATAGTTCCCCATACTAAAGGGGTGGCGTAAGCCACAAAACAATGGGCTAGGCTTATAAATGCCCTCGGGCAGATAGCCTAGTATGAACCTATGAACCTATGAACCTATGAACCTATGAACCTTTGCGGTTTGACTGTGAGGAAAAGTAAAGTAATAATGATTGCACCATAATCAGTCTCATACACAAGTTACAATGACCTTTTGAGATCCCATTGAGAAGGGACTGTTTTAAAGTAAGTGAGGTTGAGGGCAGAGGCCATTACTAAGTAACTGTCAGAATCCATTTATGCTATAAGAAAGATATTAGAACACTGCAAGTTCTATTGTTCTGGATGCTCTGTGATGCATTTGTTCCTTAATTTTGAAAGATCATGACTTGTTAACTGCATTTTTACTGCTACCCATAAGAGTTATATATGTGGTTGGCATTATTGTGTACATCCATTTATAGAAATTGGCAATATATTTACACATACACACTCACACACTGATATTGCCCCAGACAAGTCAGATCTGTCCCAAGATACCCACCCACATACACAGCCTCACACATGCACACTGCATACTCACCTTCAGGGAAATTGCAGAAATGCCACCATTTTTTGTGGTAAAGGACTATCATATGGCAACACTACTCATGCACCACTGTGCCAGCCAGCAGTCGCTCGTAGTAAACAACTGAGAGAAGCCATTTACCATTTGTAAGGTTGTCGTTTGAATTAGTAAATAAAAGACCTTTTGCCCATCTTATTACTCTTCAATATACTACCATTACCCCCCCCCATAAAAGACAAGCATAATGGCAGTACTGATTTTTCTGTTGCTAAGTGAAAAGAATTATAGTCAACTTTTATTCTTAAATATACTAACCCCCCCATAAGCAAAGCCATTACAATACTAGTTTTACACTGATATCAGCAAATAGTATTACCAGACTAGATCACCGACTGCTGTGTAATATTGATAAAACACAGGAGTGAGTCATTTTTATTCACAGTGGCCTCTGTATCCATCAAATACTTAATGTGCACCTCAGATGTCTACTTGTGGTAAAAAAAAAAAAAAAAAATCTAATAGCAATAATGGTCACAGTAATTCGAGTTTGGTTCCCATAAGCATCCGGGGTCATATTAAAACAGCGAATGGTGTTTCATCGAAACATATTCAGCAAAAGCTGAAAATGTTGAAACCACACAACAGTGATTTTTTTCCAAGGGAAAGCAATCGCTGTTTCAACCCCCCCTAAAAAAAAACAACAACATTAAACACTTCCAAACACATACACCCATACTCTAACCCTAATTATACCCCCCAAAAAACAGTAAACAACTAAATACACATATGCATGTAACCCAACCATACATCTAAAGAAAAAAAAAAACAGTAAACATTTTAAAACATATGAACTTACCTTAACCCGCACCCTAACCCTAAGGTCAGTAACTGTTGCACAATCACGCTCGGGAGCTATATCAGACAAGGGACCACACTACACTTCAGAACACGGCAAAGCAACAAAGCAGTCAAATGACTTCTTTCCCAAGGAAAGAATTTGCTGAACAGCCGCTTCGCTGTTTTGCCTGTTCGCCCTACATGTGTCGACAAAAATACATTTGACAAAATGCATTTTCGTCATTCTAATAGGAACCCAAGCATCCAGCAGTCAAAGTAAACAATTCCATTGTACTTTACCCAAGGGTTCATTGGTAAGAACTAGGCTTGCTGCCCTTTTGGGCCATTTTAACTATAGCCAATTTCATTTTTGTACTCGAAATAACCTCTCCCATTTGTTTATAGATTAGCCTTACCCATCCCATGGTAGATATTTATATATTACTCCTAATTACAATAACTGGGATTTGAATCATACCATAGATAATTTGAGGGGATCCATACATGTGTTAAAGCATATAAAACCGGGCTCTGTCCATTAGTAGTACAGGGGCAGTTCTGGGGTGCATTTCCTGTTTCCTATCCATAGGTCCAAGTTGCACTTAAATATGAATATGGATGAACTTTGTTTTATGTGGATGAGGAGTCCACAGCAGTACTATCGTCTGCAAGATATACTTGCCCCTCCAAACCATTTTGTTGATATTGCAGAAGAGATTTTGTCCTAGAAATTCAGTTTAACAACTGCTTAAAATGATAAAGAGCAAGAGGTTCAGTTACTTTCATACACAGATAGCTCCTATGCTTAAATGGCAGTTATAGTCACATCTATATACACTTCAGCTGTCAGCTTGTGATAAAAAGGATGACTATTTAATACATTTCATTTAAGTTCTAAGAAAACAGTAGCCACACATTAAAGTACTCCAAGTTGCCTCACATAAATCAAATTAGTTATTCAAAGCCAGAATAATGAGGAAATAGCAGCAGTAAGTTGTTTTCTTCCACAAAGAGCAAGTATCATATGTCCTAATCTCATAATAATAAAAGCAATAACAATAACAACTGTAATTGTAATAATAATAATGATGATAACAACATTAATGGCCACACTGTAATGCATTCAAATAACTATTGACCCAAAATGTGAAACACTTCTTCTTGCAGTGTGGAGCAAATGGTCAAAATGGGGAGCATTACTATTAGCTTTGCTTAATAAGGTTACAGCATTGTTAATAAATATTCTTTCCTGCATGCAAAAAGTTATTTAATGAAATAATATGATTCAGTATTATTTCCCACAGATATCTCAAAAATACATTTTTAACAAATGGATGTGCAATAGCACCTTTCGATGATGAACAGAGTACAACAGAAATATACTAAGAATCAAAATGAAGAACATCCCCTCCATACCTCTCAGTTCCATTACTGAAAAATATTAAGGAAAGCCAAAAATAATGGGGGATCAAAGCTTCTAATCAGAGAAAAAAATTTAAATATTATGCTAATTCCCTAAAAAGGTTAATGGATTTTCTATAAACATGCATTTTCTGTATTATAAGATGCATTAAACTACCTGCGGTGGTGGTGCTGCGGTAGCGTTGTCGCCTCACAGTTAGACGTTGCCCGCTCGATTCTCAGTTAGAGCGTCTTCTGTGTGTCGACATGCGTGGATGGCCATTCCTTCATTGAAGGTTGCGCATTTTTGGCACAATGATTTTATAATGAAGTTTGTGATGCCGGTGTCAATTTGTTAAGTTTTAGTGCATGGCATTTTGGGTCACCTTTGGTAGATAATGATTACCAGGATTTGAAAGAGACATATAATGCTTAACTGACAGTGACTGTATGGTTTATAAGTGATATATAATGTTTGCAACTACAGTTGTTTCAATGGTGCCTGTAATGTAAACTGCAACTAAAGTGGTATCATTTTGTATGTTTTTCATTTATATAAATGTAAGATTGCCTTTGTCATATGTAAACATTTAATAAGGATGTTTGGGAAAAAATCATTATCTCAGCACTTGATTGTTAGTTTAGCTACTTTTTTCTTTAATTTAATGAAGGTTGTGCCCATTCTTGGTTTTTGGTAGAGTGATTTGTATAGGATATGAGATGGCATTCCAGAACTCCCACAGCAGCTCAACTAGTTTTTAGTTAAAGTGGCATTTTTCAGGGAAGGGATGAGTTGGAAAACATCCTAAGGGCTATATATTCTAGAACCTCACAGCATCTCAGCATTCATTGTTTTTTTCCTTTTTTCCAGTGTTATCTGTAACTTCTTGTTTATTTCCTTTTTTATTGTTTTATTGTTAACTATGCAGGAATGAGTATATTAGAGGGTCAGCTCAGGTTGGACGGTTTGGAGAAAACGACAGAGAGGTGAGATTGGATTGGTTTGGACATGTGCTGAGGAGGGATGCTGGGTATAGTGGGAAAACAATGCTAAGGATGGAGCTGCCAGGTATGAGGAAAAGAGGGAGGCCTAAGATAAGGTTTAGGGATGTGGTGAAAGAGGACATGCAGGTACTTGGTGTGACAGAGAAAGATGCAGAGGACAGGAAGAAATGGAAAAAGATGATCTGCTGTGGCGACCCCTAATGGAAACAGCTGAAAGAAGAAGAAGAAGAAGAAGTTTTTGTTCTCTTTGCTAATCTTTTCTAAATTTTCGGTTCAGCTATGGTACAGTCCATTAAAGAGAGTTGACTGTTTCCGCCGCAGGAAGTACAAGGCTTGCTAACTGATTTAGTAACTGCGGGGGTAGATGAGCAGAGCTTGAATTTCAAGAGAAGACCTTCAATGAATTCAGACTAGGGAACAGCTGAAGGACCAGCCCCAGCTAAGAAGGCTTGGAAAATGACCAACAGAGATTCCTCCCGCCAAGTGGTCACCCCTTCCTGCTTGTCTGAAATATCAACAGAAGAACAAAGTAACACCTCTGTTGGATCTACAGGGCTTAGTATTATTGGTAGGGGTCAATCTGCTGAAAATCATTTAGACAGGTTTATATATATTTTGCTAGAAGAAGGGAGGGATAGGCTGTTTAGCTTAGCCTTATAAAGAAATGTTGCTGCCTCTACAGCTTTAAATTCTGGAGAGTGAGTAGGTACTGATGTTGGCCAGATTGTTCAATTATCTATACCCAACTTGCATATGTGGCCAGAGGAGGTCAGGGATACAGAGAGGCAGGTCTCATCTTATCCAGATGAGTGTATCCCCCAATTCTTGTCTGCCATGGCTACACTCAGCTTTACATGTCCCAATTCACATGGTTCTTACATCATGGCACAAGCTCCCACCAAAAAAAAAGACAATATTATTAAAGGGGAGTTTGTAGATATATTCTATCTAATGGACAATGAGGGACTTAAATGCATACTGGATGATGATAACACATCTAATAAGGACTTGATGGCAGACTTAGCAGCCATTGGGAAGAAGGCATCAGCCAAGGGACTGATCAGGAACTGCTATACTTGGTCTCTGGGTTTTGTGATATTTATGGGCATGATTATCGAGAAGGACCCCAACAGAGCATTGCTTATATTAAGTTAATTTGTAGCCATAAGGGAACCCCACCAAGTGAAAAGGGGTTTTGGTTGATTGAATTATAATCAGCATTTCAGGAAGCTGAAAGCAGTTGGGAAAGGATAGCAGGTGTGTTTTGACAAGGCCAGTGGGCTGGTCATTTGTCCCACGTATTGGGTCATATTGCTATATAACATTACTCATACAGAGAAAAGATTAGGCCTGGTTTTCATGCAGGCCTCAGACAGGCCTTTTAACTTATTAGAAATGAACTAATTTGTCAGGCAAGATTTGGCAGGGAAAGGAATTCACTCACAAGGTTACTCCTTACATTCCTTCCGGAAAAGTCATACCTCAGACTTGGCCATGGAAAGACACTGTGCAAGTCATTCAAAGAATGAGAAGGTAGATCTCTGATAACTTTTTGACATACATAACTTTAATTTGAGCTTTGGCCTGCCTAGCTGATCACTCAAGCTTTCTTGATAATAACTTTTGGAAAGTTCATTCTTTTGGTTTCCTTTCCCTCAGTTGGTTTCAGTACCAGAAAATCTGGTGTAAGATTACCACGGAAGATGCCTTACCCAGTATTATTATTATAGTTTTTCTCAGGGGCAATGATTTGGGTCAAGCCCCTAAAAAATAATGTTGGCGAGAATCCTGTCTGATATGTACTGGTTGTGGCAGTTGTATCCAAAGGTGGTGTTCTGGTCTGCATCATCCTGAGACTTTACTGGAAAGGTGCTAAAAGGTCTAGTGTTATTGAGAGAGACAGGCATTTCATCAACCAGAGTCATCCCGGCTGCTAGTCAAAATGGTTTCCAGATAATTGAGGATACTGCTATTGATAGACTGGAGCCTGATTTCTATGATTTGGACAATATAATTTGAATAACATGGGTTTTGATTTGTTTAATTTGGATATTGTTTTTGCTATTCAAATGTTTTTTCAAAGTTTAACTCGGTTCCTTCTATAACCCAGATTCTATTTGCGGGACGGCTATTTAGGGGGAATGGCATCTCATATGCCAGTTTGGCAGCAGCCTTATGAATTCACCTCCTTGTGTTCCCCCATGTTTCTATTCAGTGGCCTTGACTCTCCTCATGTTGGACCCAGATTTGAAGGGTGGCCAAATCAAGAGGTATGTGACTTGTAAATATGAGTTAGATGGGTTTGCCACCAGATCTGCGGTAGCTTGGAATATGTACCCATTTTTTCTGAAGTGGCATCAGGAACAGGCGGAGTTATGCCAACCAGCTTGAGGTAATGGTTTGATGGTGTTTGTTTATATGTTGCACATGAATTACTATTGGCATCATTATTGGTTGCCATTGACTGTTATGTAATAAAAGGTCACAAAATCAATCTGTTGTATTTTCTAACTCTGTTCAAATCTATATTACTTCATCGAATATGTGAATATCGGACACTCACATGAGCGAATATTCACATACTCAAAAACTGCATTGTGGGGGGCTGTGCCCCCCAACCCCCTGCTAAATATATATTCCTACTCTGATATTGCGCTACAGTGAGGAAAGGGCAAAAATCCAGATCTTCATTGTGCCGCAAAACAATTCATAAACTTTGAGTATGTGAATATTTGCTCGTGTGAGCGTTCGATATTCACGTATTCGATGAAGTGACAGACCCCTCTGCACAGTGTACAACTGAATTTATGTTGAAATAGGTATAGGATATCAGTATAATAGAGATGCAATGGTCTGGTTGAATCATATTTCCACAGATTATTCCCCAACAGAAATAATAAATTTCATAATGATAAGTAAGATTTTAATAAATACTGCGTTAACAGTGAGAACAAGAATAAACGTGAGAGGAAACTGAAAAGTTCTTTCAAAGGAGCAAGACATTTTCCTATCCTGATCCCATTATGGCATCATTCTCATTCTCCCACTTACAGTACTTGTGGCATGCAGTCATGGCTCTACTGAAGTCTTCTACTTAATAACCTCCAGACTTAACAAGCTGACTGCCTCAGTTGCTAGGTTAATAATCAGTTTAATAACAAATTAATTATACCAGCATTTACACCCACATGTTTATGAAAGAGAAAATGTAAACAGGCATCACAGAGTAACGTTCTGGCTTTGGATTATAGGATGAAGAAATTGCTCTGACAAATGTAGAGAACCATAAATGCTGACTGGTTCAGAATGGATATGGTGTGACAAAAAAAAATGTGGGAGACGGTTTAAAATGAATATGAAATAACACTGTTTTAAAAGGTCAGCAAATGTGACAGGACTCTCACGTTACATTTTAATTCACTGTAATACATCTTTCATCAATGATGCAGTCAAGCACTATATTTCTTTAGAAACGTGTTATAATCTCAGACACCTTTTAAATACATGCAGCCTCATTTGTAAATTATAGAAATAGTAATTATGATACAAGATTCAAAGCATATGCTGAGACTGAAACAAATGAAAGATTTCTATGAGTAAGGCAAATATAATCACATTGCAGATGCCTGGGGATGCTTTTATTGACATGATTATGAAAATTTCTCTTTCGATAAATATGATGTAATAATATTTCAGTGGAAATCTATACCTCGATGCAACTATCATAAAAGGCATATGATTCAACTATTAAACAGCTATTAAATGGTTACATTTGTCATCTTGTCCTGTATTTCTTACTGCAACTGTGCTGAAACAACCACTTCAGGCATTCAATAAAAAATAAATAAATCTTTACAAAAGCTTTCTGTGTGAGCATGTAGGTCTGCAAGCACTCTTTGTGCAATTTGTTGTCAGCAAAGTAGCTGTAACTACATTTCACGGTTGCTATGGTAATGAGACTCCATTGGGATACCAGCTTTCAGATTACCAAAGCTCCTCCTGTCTCCTTTTAATTGTAATGCTAATTTCTTCTCATTACTAATAAATAAAGAAGTTTTTGATTAAAAAAGAGAGTATTTATGTACGTATTTCAAAACAATTACCACTCTCCGTTTTATTAAATGGTCATTAACTTTCATAACGAGAGTTCAGGCAAAAGGTAGAACAAAAAATGGAAAGCAAATGACTAGCCCATGCAGTCTCTTTTGTCTGAGAATGTACAGTCTAACGCTTATATGCTAATCAGCAGCTTGGAGAAGCGGGGCTTTCCCATTCTCAGCAGCTGAGGGCAGAGTTGGTTTACAGTAAGATAAAATGAAGGTACTTTAAGTAAAATTTTACCTTAAAAGGATGCATAAGCATTGATTTCAGAAGACATTAAATAAATGGAATGACTTCAATTTATTTCAGGTTTTCTTTTAGCTTGTTAAATCTGTAAAACCTAAAATTCTCATTATGGAGGGTGCCCATTACAAAGGACATTTGAGTAGCCTATACATTTGAGTCATATTTCAGTTCTTTAGTATAACACAATTGCAGTATCTTCTGAGGGCGGCCACGGTGGTGCAGTGGTTAGCATTGTCGCCTCACAGCAAGAGGTTCTCAGGTTCGATCCTCAGTCGGGGTGCCTTCTGTGCGGAGTCTGCATGTTCTCCCTGTGGTTGCGTGGGTTTCCTCCGGGTGCTCCGATTTCCTCCCGCATCCCAAAGACATGCTGTAGGTGGATTGGACACTCCAAATTGGCCCTAGCTGTGAGTGTGTGCATGTATGTGCCTTCAGTGGAAGATTGGGCACCAGGCTGGCAACTCGACACCGTAAAACTCCACTGCCAATCATGAGCAGACAGGTGATTCGCTGTGGCGACCCCTAACCAGGAAAAGCTGAAAGATGAAGAAGAATGGTAGTATCTTCTGACTTATTTAAGTAGCTAGCACTGATGTAGAACATTTAAATCTAGTTTTCCATAATAATGGACTACATTTATTCTAAGGGGAATGGGTGTAAATAAATATGTTACAACTTAAGCTTAAGCCAGTATGTTGTTAGCCAAAAATAAAATATAATAAATTCATATAATCTGCTCAAAATTTCTCAATAAAACAGAAGCAGACACCATGGAGTACATCAGTAAACGCTACCTGAATAATGTCATTCAGAAACAAGGACATGTTGTGCTGAAATACCTGCTTAATAACTACAGCCTCCTGATTTTGCAAAACTACTTTTAAATGCATTTTTATTATTAAAATACATTCCTGCCAAATATTTATAAAATAAATTAATTAATAATTCAGAAAAATATAATCCCTGTCTTTAAAAGTTCACCACAGGATTCTTGCTTCTCGGAAATCTTTTGATTCACACATTTGCTAGTAATTAGAAATCAACATTATGCAGCATGAACATGGGTGGCATTATCAAGTACCTGAAGGAACACAAGGCTTATTTATGCAAAGCATGCTGACATAATAATAATAATATGCCAATGTATTAAGAATTACTCAGCTGTTTGTTCCAAGTATATATTGAATCTACAGACCCGTTTCTTTCAATTTCGAGTATCTTTTTAAAGCACTATAACAACATCTTGTGTTAGAGCACCAGCCTACTGCAGACTAACACATCTGTTTTGCACTTTCTTACTGAAAAAATATCTAATGACTTAGTTCTTGTTAACTTTTCTTATCTTTTTTAAGCTGAGTACCACTGATACATTTTCCAAACCAGATATTAAAGCTTATCTTTAAGAATGCACTGGTTCATAGGTGATTACTCAACAACAGATGAGGAAGATCATTTGTACCCTAGCTACTGCAATCATCTCCTGCCCATTTCCACAAGGTTTTGTGGAGTGTGACTAGCGACAAATATACAGTTACCCATCTGCTTATTCAAGCTGCATTTGACGATGACGAGTTCCCTACATTATTTAATATGAAAGATGAGTGTGTTTTATAGCAGAGAAATTCTTTGAGTCATGTCAGCAGATTTGGTTTATGTTAATAGTGAGGGTTCAGGTCTTCAGTACTGTTATTCATGGTATTGTCTGTTTGTGAAAATAAAGGCAGTCACCCAGGAGAGAGAGAGAGTCATTTAAAAATATGAAGGCTGGACAGAGGTCACTCCTAAAGAACCTGTATGACAAACAGAAAAAATATGTAGATTTATGGCCTTTTTCAAAGGTAATATCTATTTTTATTTAATTAACCTTTTTTTTTCCTGGAATGTCCGACTTGGAATGTGTCAGTTTTCAGTGGAGGCCTGGGGAGAAATGCTCTAATAGAACACAAGACCCTGATTTTCCTTTCTGAGGAAACTCTTGAGCCTCTCATGTTGTGTCATACATATAAACAGGAACAAGCATGTATTATATTCAGTTATGACTCTATTTAATGAGGGGTAGAGAGATATAACAACATACTTTGGACTGGAACAGGTACCCTTAATAATCAGCTGAGCTAAATATAAGAAGTTTTTGGCATCAGTGGCTACACGGCGGTCGACGGACAGCTCATAGTCAACAATTGTGCCCAGGCCTCTAATAACTGAGACTGAGTGCCATTAATAGGATCATAGGAAATACAAGGCCACTAAGTCATGGGACTATTTATGGCTTTTAATTATTCATTGTCAGACTCAACCTCCTCTTTCAAGGAGGGCTGAGCAGTAAAATCCAGGGTGAATTTGGGAATACCCATCTGATCATCTAGTTACCAACTGATGAAGATAATTTATTACACTGTTTAATTTGCAGTCTTTGACTACTCTAGAGGTTAGGAAGGTGCTGTGTAATAAATATCTCTCTCCACTTTATTTTATTATTCTGCTGGAGGAGATTTAGGTCCCTTGTTCTGGTATTTGTGAAACTATTGGAGATACAAGAGTTCCTGGACACTGGACCCTAAACAAGAAACTAACAAGCTCTCTCTCCTCTGGAAAATACAGACATTTGTGCCATTACCAAAACATGGTTTAAATCCACAGCTAGTACTCTAACAGTGCTAGGCTTCAGTGCCATCAACACATTTAGATCATCAGTTGCACAGACAGGTAGAACAAACATAACTTTGCATTGGTTAAACAGTACAACACACTGGAATGTATCCACATGTAAATCACCATAGACAAAGTCCCTTACCATATCCTAACAAGTTATAGGTCACCCTCTATGTCTCTAAATCCCATAGCTTGCACCTGGACCTACTGGAGACACTCAACACTAAAGCAAATACCCTATTCACAGGAGACTTTAACTATTCCTCTATACACTGGAAACATATACTGTCTCATATTCAATGGCACAACAATTCCAGGACTTTATTAACACAAATACGCTTGATCAGGTACTCAGCACACCCAACAGAGATTCAAAAATACTGGACCTGGTTCCAACCAATACTGGAGGGTGCTGTACCTCCCCATACCCCAAGTATCATATCCTGAATGGTGAGGTCAGACTACAGAGAAGTCTCATTCAAAATTAAAAATCAACTCGGTAACCACAGCAAACCCTGTAACAATTAGGAATTATTCCAAAGGAAACTAAATCCTATTAAGTGATAGTATGTCAAAATTCAATGCCCCTCCAGATCCCAAGTTCTCAGCAACCTATGTGGAATTGTTCACAGAGACCATCTGTAACCAAATAAATGGCTGTATAGAAGCTGCTGTACTTATTAGAAATAAGCCCAAAGCAAACTCTAAAAACAAAGCACACTGGTGGAATCCTAACCTTAATAGAGTATATAACAAAAGGAAAAAAAGTCATAGCTAAATTCAGGAAGAGCAACCAATAATAACAGGAGCTCTCTAAATAAACTAACCAGGAAACTAATAGGACTAATTGAGTCCAACAAGGCCAATTAAGATGTCGTAATTAAGTCCAACAAGGCAAATTATGATGCCAAGATAGCTTCACAGGCTAAAGACAACAACAGGTCCTTCTACAGCTATGTCCAATACCTCAAAGGCAATACATATCAGTGCACCAAACCAATGGTCAGTATTGCCATCTTCACTGTGCACACTGAAATAGCAAATATACTGGCTGACAATTTGAGCTTAAAATGTATCCCCCACTTCCCCTGTCTCCACCCATGAAATACTTACTAGCATAACACTTCCAACTATTAACAGGGAGCAGGTCCTGGTGATGATCATTAAGGACAAAATCATATCCTCAGTGGGCCTGACAATATCCAGGGATGCCTCATAAATAGTTTGAGCATGCCTATTGGGAACTCTTATGTCACTTTTCAACTACAGCCTCAAAACAGGCTTTGTACTATGAGAATGGAGGACTGCAACTGTTATCCCATTCACAATAGTGGACCACTAAATGACTTCATAAACTACATACTTATTAGTCTGACTAGTTTAATATAATAAGCCATGGAATGGATTATCTTGGAAATGGTCAACAATGGCACAGACAACCTTCAAACACTGTTTGTCTTTGACAAGGGAAGGTCACGTGTACTAAACCTGGTGGACATCTTTGAGAAGATCATCACGGCAGGGGTGTAGCCAGGATTTTCAAATTTGTACTCCCAGCTCCCAGATTGCTGCCCCCTCTACAAGCCACACCCACATTAACACAGATGACCAAACCACACCCCCTTCATATTGCTGATCTCTGAACAGATCACTGGAAAGTATATGCCACGCCTCCTTCATATTTCCAATCTCTGATCATATCACTGGCAAGTATATGCCAGAGTAGTAATTACTTACACGATGAGGCAGCATGAACATTTATTCCAAAAGTGCACCTTCATTAAGTCAAGAAACAAAATGCCTTTCCATTTACACTAGGGTAGATCAATCAGTTTGCCCCTCAAGATTAGTTTGCCCCTCAAGATTACACTTCTTCCCCTTGCAGCTCCTAACCCCTTTAGTGGCTCATTAGAGCTCCAGTAGTGCTGCTGACTGAAGGACTGGTAGACTCTAGGCAGCACATGCTCCACAGTGTTGTGGTCTATAGGTATAACATACAGAGCTCTCCCTAGGTAACACCCAAGCTATGAGCCACAACTACCTCCCTTCCACCCGCATGGGTCACCTGGCAATGGCTATTCAGTCCTATGGCCTACACTCACACTAAGCCCTTTGGAGTAGTAAACCTTACATTCCCCAACAACAAATACATTTTAGCTGTGCTCTGTCATACTGCCACTGACAATAAATGAAGATGTGTACCCATGGGAATCAATCAAGCAAAGACTAAAGCTGTTGAAAGTTACATCCTTACTACCCTACTTACATTCTGTGAATCTCAAGCCTTTGCTGAAAGGAAATTGGTTAAAGCAAGAAAATTACCCTAAGTCCCAGAACCAATGGAACTGTACATGCTCTAAGGCACTTTTTTGGAGTTGTTTCTAGTCTTATGATCCAGTCTGAGCAAAATTATTGGAAATAAATGAAAAGAAATTCAACAAAGAGATATGTTTTTTTCTAAAGCATAATGTTCAGAGCTGACACAATACCACCCAATATGTTAAGAAGACAACAGCTTCTAAAGACATAAAGCATATCTTCAAATGCAGGCTGCTTCCCTACCCTGCCACAAAAAAAAAACTTAGTTCTCTGAAAATGTACTGAAACTCAAACTCACAAGTCCGTTTGCAGTTTTGTAGTTGCTATAGAGGATTCAGACTCTTGTCACCTATAACCAAGTTACAAGGTTAAACCTGATCAAGTTAATTGACTAACCTGCCCTCCCCTTAACTAGAGCATTACACACCATACCTCCATACCTCTCACCTCTTAGCATAAGAAATCTGGACAAATCCTAAAATAATGGGAGGACAAAGGCCCCAAAATGGGGACAGATTTTAAATATTGCTCTTACAGATTTAGAAAGTTGCTAGAATAACAGTGTTTGTCTTAGCATAGATTTTCTAAAGGAAATGAAGTCTGAAACTCAAATGAATGATATTTAGTTATTTCAGTCCTCAAATGATTTGCCAGAAAACCACAAATATTGAGAAACAGGCCAAAAATATGAGGCAAAAATCAGGACATTCTGCAAAAATCTGGACAGTTAAGAGGGACACACATGTCTCGGTCTCTTAGTGCAAGAAGTCTGGACATTGCCTGAAATAAATTGACATACAATAGCCCAATATAGGGATCATGCCTCTCAACCACTTCAAGCAAGAAATCTGGACAAAGCCAGTAGTAATGGGGGAACAAAGGCCCACAAATAGGGAAACTTTTTTAAATATTGCCCTTACAGACTTAGAAAGTTGATATATTTACAGGTTTTGCATTAGTATGAATTTTCTGAAGGATACGGAGTTTGAAACTCAAATGTCTGCCATTATTTTCTCACTTCAGTCCTCAATGGTTAGCCAGTAATTTGGAAAACCACCAATTTTAGGAGAAATGGAACAAAAATATGAGGCAAAATCTGAACATTCTGTGAAAATCTGGACAGTCGAGAGGTATGATAGGAATAGATTTTAAATAGATTCATAGGTTCCTAGGGGATTACTAGGCTAAAGGCTTAACAGCCCTTGAAAACCTAGGCAATATAACTTGATTTTACCCAATATATGGCCCCTAGGGGCAAGAGGATGGCATGTGTTTGTGGCTATGCCTTGAGTATCTTACAGATGGCCCCTGTTCATAAGGGACATAAGCACTACCCCAGGTGTGAATTTGCGATTCCCCATCCATTGATCCAAAATGCATTTGAAGTGGGCCAGGGAAGGGCTCTGCATAACATGAATAGGAAGCCTCTTCCAAAGAAAGGACAATCTCTGAGACATGTATCTGTCTCTAAAATGTTTTATTTGACTCGCAGACTAAGTTAAGATCTCTAGATCAGGTGACCCTCATGCTATTTGACTTGTGGATGTGTAGCAGCTTCATCAGGGCTGGATTGTAAGTGCCTTGAAGGTCAGAGATAGGTACCCCTTAATAATGTGTAGGAGACAGAGTAAAAGGATAGGACTTTGTCTAAATGCACAGGACATGTTGTTTACACCCTGTATTTTATTTGTGAGGAACCTCTGAGGTCACTCCAGCTGCTGTAAGTGCCTAGTCATGTACATGCCAAATGGCACATTGTACTTGATTACTAGTCTAATGAGGGCTGAGTACAGTGGGAATATAATTTCCTTGGATCTGGATACCATACCTTTGATCTTAATTTATATCATATCTTTAATCTTCTACATCTGATACCTTGTCCTTAGCCTGGGAGACTTAGGCATTGTTTTCTTTACCGGTGCAAATGCTAGTGTAGTGAGGGTGTTTTGTGCTGTACATATGTATTTGCATTCTGCTTACCACATGTGTTTTGAAGTAAGGAGGTAGCCTTCAAGATCAGTAAATACTTAAATCTCTTACATATTAAATTATTAATTTAGACCCATAAAAGGAGATACGGACTGAAGTTTACAATTAAATCTGTAGCTTAACTTTTCACTTTAATTTGGGTCCTTATCAAGAAGTTTACACCACTAGTACTATTCAACCTTCTTAATTAATTTATTTGTTAATTGGGAAAGCAAACTGTTCTACTGCAGGCACTTTTCAACAGTGACTGATCCAAAAAGGTTAACAGTAAATTTAATACATATTTTTCTGTCACTACTGTAACCACTGTATTTCAGGAGAAAACTGGAACACACACAAAAACGTTAATCACACAATCAATTGATAAATAAAAATCCCTAGAGGTATGGGAAAATCACGCAAGTTCTACACAGACAACAATTTATAATCCCTAGATTTTGGGTCTATAAGGCAAAAACATTAAGCACCAATGCTTCTCTTTTTGATAGGATGCACTACAACAGAAATGGGACAAATAACAACTAGTGCCTCTCGACAAGTGACCACACACACACACACACACACACACACACACACACACACACACACACACACACACACACACACATATATCAGTATTTTATTAAATGTGTGGCTAGATAAAATATAATGAAAATTCTATTTTGCAAACACTTTTAAAGAAAGAAGTCAGTTCATTATTAGCACAAGGACTATATATCACTAAAACAATGTCTAGGCCTTAAACTGCCTAGTTACTTTTTTGGTCATGGTTATAGGATGCATGGTCATGGAAACAGGAAAGCTACACAGGTCATATGCCATCTGTCTCTCCCTCAGCATGTTCATCCTGCAGTGTGCATGCCAATTGTAAAAAGTGAGACCCCTGAGATCCTGTGCCAACTACCTAACTTGTAACCAGCCTGTGAAAAACTACAATCAGTCAGAAGCCCAACAGCTGCTTTCCACCTCTGAAATCAGGAAAACCTACAAAAAGGACTTAAACTGCAGTGTAATAAGTGAAACCACTGAGATCCTTCACCATCTACCTAACTTTTAAGCAATCCGTGAAAAACTACAATCATTTGGAAGCCCAGCAGTTGCTTTCCTCTTCTGAAATTAGCAGAACCTACAAAAAGACTGAAACTACACTAGGTATGTTTTCTAAAAGTGAGAGCAATATTTAATCATTAGAATCTGCACTTGTATATACAATTTGTTAATCACAAGTCAACTTATATGGTGCACACTGCCAGTGAACATTGTTAAGCTCTAAGTCAGTTGGTAATTAATGGCACTTCTAAATCATAACAACATTGTGTTCATTACAGGGCAACTCTTGCCATCACTTAGCATACAAATCTTTAGCCTGACTGAATATTCTCCTATAGCCTAATAACCACATATAATTGAGATGCCAGCTGTGAACCTCCTAAATAGATACATGCATAGCATCTCAAGTCATAGTCCCTTTAACATAAAATAAATCCATCTGAAAACTCCTTAATTTAGTGTGGCAATTCTGATCAGGGAATCTACTCTCCTAAATAACATGAAAGTCACAGAGTGGCTCTGGAACATCCTGCATAATTTCAGGAGAGTTCTGTCCCATCCCATTTGCCTTTACTATTCATAGCAGATTACTAAGCCAACGGCTATTTTAAATTCCACACGAGAGTGGGAAATAAGTTTTCATCCGCGTTAGCGTATTTGCTGTGCACGCATGGCTTTCCTTAAAGGAGAAGACTCTTCTTTAGCTTTTCCCCTGGATCATAGTGCCTGCCTTGTGCTACCCCTCCACACAAACACTGTACTGAAGTGCGTACAGTCAGTATGCCTCCCGACGTCCCTGCATCACGGAAAGGGATGAGGGCAAAATGGTGCATACTACCTACTTGTAATTGGCTAAGGTGTTTGATAACAATACCCAACTCAGGTATAAAACTCACCAAACTGGGCATAAACACCTACATAACTTACTGGATTGCAGCTGGCTCACAGATAGGATCCAGGAAATCAGGACTGGTGATATCACCCCATTAAGAGATCATTCACCAGCAGAGTACCTCAGAGCTCCATGCTGGGACTACTCCTATTTGGCATCTACTTCTCAGAGGTAAAGGTTAATGTCAAGGACCTTTGGGTGATCAAGTTTGTAGAAGACTGCAAACTGGAAACTATCATAGATTCCCACCCTTATCACAGACATCTTACAACAGGGTCTAAGACAGACATATGTCAGGTGACAAAGTCATGGACTAAAACTCAATGCCAAGAAATGCATTATATAGCCTTTTGCGAAAACATCCACCCAGGCTAATTACTCCATCAATAAGACACCCGTAAGAGTTGACCCAGTAGGGAAGATATGTAGACAATAATCTGACTTTTGACCAACATGTGATTAAGTTAGGAAGAAAATCATTTCATATTGCCCAACTTGTAAGTACGGACATGGCATCCAGGCCCAAGAAAGTCACAGTGCCACTTTATCTGGCCTTTATCAAACCCCTCATTAAGAACAAAATCCCTCTTAAGCATGTTCCTGACCAGGCGTATGCAACAGTTGCAATGCCCACAAATGTTTCTTACCAGGAGAATCCAGGGTGTACACATGGTGCCCTATATGGATTGCCTTAAATCCCTATCTCTGTACTCTGTCTCCTCTGGGTTACTAGAGGCAATCTTTGCCTTGCATGCAAGGTATTATTCGATCTAGCTTTGATGGACCTTTTGTACATCCATAAAATGAAAAGCATCAGAACCACGAAATCCAAGGATTTAAATTTTGCTTTTGACTTAAATAATGATGAGATAGATATGTGTCTCAGAGGATCCTCATGCTCTGGAAAAGGTTCTCCATCCAAATGAAGTCCACCCCAAACCTTACTGAAGCATAACCAAGACCAATGGATGGCGAATCAGAAATTCACATCTGGTCCGGCCCTCATTTCTCTAATAGACAGAGGCAGACACCAATGCCCAAACTAACATACCATCCCATACACATAACGTTTAGAAACTTCTTTATTAACATACTCCTAGAAAATGCACATGATACACAGGGATACAATAGGGTTGGATTGCACGGCTAGGATTAAAGGTCCTGGTGGTTGTTTGTCTAGCATATACCTATGTACAGCAGCTATGAACTGTGTCCCTAATCGCTCAGAAGGCAAAGCATAGATCTCCCCTCAGGAGTCTATAAGACATTGAATAAAGGGACAGTGCATGCAACCTTGTAGCTTGGAGTTTCTAAGTCTGTAATCTACTCAGTTAAGAACTTCTGAGATGTTATTAGTTGTTTTTTGTATCTAGTGAGGTACATACCAAAGGGGTTTTTATTGGACTAATCAATTCTGAATGTAATGGGAAAATAGTCTGTATCTGAAAGATATCCCCTTGATGATTAGCCACACTAAATAAAAGAACTTCCTGACTACTTCAATTACATCAAGATCAAAGGAGAGGGAGCTTACAAGTAGTAAGGTCTCTAACAAAATATTTCAGAGTGGGATAATATCTATGACAAATTCTGGGGGAGAGATGTGTAACCAAATGCTACAATATTACATGTTTTAGAATTTAATTTAGACCTGTTTTCAGTACACCAGATATTTGCAATTGCAAGTTCTTGTTGCAGGGCTTGGGTGTCAGTGGGTGACTTGGCAATGATTCCCAATCTGTAAACTTGATTAACCAGAGGTCTTGGTTTATGGTCTGGATTTTAAAAAAGTAAATACCAAACAAAAGTGGTCCCAGCACAGGGCCATATCAAATACCACTTGTTAACTTTATTTTTCTTGAGACACTGCTCTATGCAGCTTATGGGTTTTGCACTTTAGCCAATTTGCTATCAATCTTAACAAGAAAAATGTATTTAGAATGCATTTAACATACTAACCATGCTGGCATGGGTTACCATGTCAAAGGCCTTGGTCAGGTCAAAGTATTCTGTTTGTACAGCATGGATAGAGTTAATCTTTTAAAGAACATTACCAGGTTCATTAGACAGGATCTACCATTAACAAAGCCAAGGTGCTGTGGGTCCAGTCTGATGAGATTTTTAATATCACCGTTAATCAGGTCAGTTATAATAAGTTCAATGACTTTACATATGAGGTTCGTTAATTTGATGGGATGGTAATTCCAAGGTTCAGTGGTGGGGCCAGGCCACTCTTGTGGAGTGTAATCAGCACTTATGAGCACCAGATTTCAGGGACAAAGCCAGTGGCTAAACTCAGGTTAAATAGTTTAAAGAGGAGCTCAACTATGGCTTGTATATCACTGTTTATTAAACAGACAGGTATGTTATCAGCTCTGATGCAGGAAGTAATTTTAGTCTTTGAGAGCGCCTTTAGTACACAATCTTTGGTAATGATAAGTGGTACAGAATTGCTTCTGGGATATGTGAGCATTGGATAGTATTCTTTGTGGGCAATGTCTACTGGGTTAGAGTAGGTGATATCATCTTGAATAAGTTCTGAGCAATGCTGGATGTTATTTCTTTTTTTCCTAACATAGCTAAATAAAATATGTAACTCAGTCTGTGGACTGATTTAGTAATCCTAATAGTTTTTAATCAATTTTTTAAGTTTTTAATCAATTTTCTAATGCTATCCTTGATTGCAGCATTCTTTAAGGAGTTTTTTTGTATTGTAGAATTTATTTATACTGGTTTACCACCAGAGTAGTTTGATTTTAAGCATCCTATTTTATTAGATCTGGTAGGTACGGTACCTAGGAGGGCATATAACTCTTTTGTGTAGCCTCCTGCTGAGGTAATTTCTCAGGTTATGCTGGTATAAGTGAATCTCAAAATGTCATCATATAATTTAATTAGCTGTGTACATTTGAAATCCTTGAATTCTGAGATATTGGTATCTACAGTGTTTAGAGGTTCTAATGGTTGAAGATCACTAGCTTATGATCTACCTAAACTAGGTAAGGGGATACTAAGTGAATAATACACATGAATATGCTAAATTTGTAAGCACCAGGTCAAATATATTTTGCCTTCTAATAGGTTTGTTAAAAATCTGTTCAAGGGAACTTCTGTCTAGGAAATCTAAGAACTTTTGGTCATATCCTACATTTGGAGCACAAGTTTTCTGATGGATAGATAGTTAAAGTCTCCAAAAATAATTGATTTTTTTTCTTTTAAGGGAGCCCATCTGTTGAATCTTCCAATTTCATTCAAATTTTAGGGGTCCATAGGTGTCCTTGTTGGTTTTGTTTAGCATGATTAGAAGGTCAAAAAGTTCTGTTTATGGTCTTTGGGGATCTGCCTAGAGTTACACGGTAGTATAATTCCTAAAATAAAATGGAGATACCACCACAGTTACCATTAGGTCTGAAAGTATGGTAGACACAAAGCCCAGGTAGAAAAGGAATGCTTTCTCAATATTTAAACAAGTTACAGTAATTGCACAGACACGGGTGCACTACAAATGCAGGAGAGCCACAAAGTTGGACATTTTGTTGTTGAGACCTCTGGCATTGTGCAAAACTGCATTAATGTGATCCTGTTCTTGGATTTGATATGATAGATATTTTGGGATGTCCATTAACTGGAGTCTGTAAGGCAAAGGCAATGTGGAGGAAGTAAAGGCTTTAGCTAGTATGCTGAAGTATTGGAATGAGAGGTGCAGACCATCCTTGTCAAAGCAAATAGGACTATCAAACATGTCATCCCTATCCTGACATATTGGATTCACCCTTAAATAATTATATTTAGCTAGTTGTTGAAGCCAGTTATCTTTTCTTCATACTGAGGCATCATTTTTGCAGAAAGAAGGATTGTACACAGGACCCGAGTCATACCTGCACCTGCACTTGTTGCATGCATGTAGAGTTCTGGCATGTCTCACTGCATATCCCTCAGGGATTTGTGCACCAAGCCATTCACAGCTACATGGAACACCTCTATATCACAGTCATAGTTGCTAGCTAAAAGGTCTTTAAGTGTCCTTGAGATGTCAGTGATCCTGGTACATGAAAGACTTCTTGCCATTACTCTGTCTTTGTCCAGTATAGTGAAAGAAGAATCACTGTGTCTAACTATAAGTCATTGATCACTAAAATACTGTTATCTGTAGAGAGGTTCTGTGCAATGGATCTAGAATGATTAAAATTCTGGAGACAAAGATTTTCACTGAGACCTAGTTTTTGTTGATTTATGAAACATTGGCAAGGATTTTTTATAGCCATAAGACATTTTATTGTGGGTTGGTTGAGATAGTAGTGGAAGTGTGTGATTTTCAGTCTACGTACTTTTCTAAGAGTGAAGCAAAGCTTCCATATTTATTAAATACTTGCATCTATCACAATCAGCACATCTTATACTCAGTTCATTATTTGTGGGCATTGGGCAGTGTCCACACTGCTTAAATTTATTTATTTTATTTATTCAGCATTTGTTTACCAGGAAAGTCCAACTTGGAACAAGCCAATTTTCAGTGTAGGCCCCGGGAGAAATGATCCAGATGCATTTCTTTTGTAACATGGGAAGAAATTGGAGCACTCAGAGGGAACCCACATGAATGCAGGGAGGACATGCAGACTCTTCACAGAATGCACCCCAGCTGAGAATCAAACTAGAGGACTTCTTGTTGTGAGGCAACAATGCAAACTGCTGCATTGCTGTGCCATCTGAAGATGCCAAGTGCTTTGGGGCTGGCAGCAGAAGGAAGACAAGCAGGTTCACCTTCCATTTGGGTCCATGGTTTGAAGAATTACACTGAATATGCAAATTACTATATATTTGTTAAATGAGGAAGATATTGGACTTTACTGAAGGGGAAATAACTAGTTGCGCTAAGCAACTATTGAGTACGCACTATGAAAAGGAACTACTAACCAAAAAGAGCAACATGGAATATTTCTAAGCTAATTTTGCTAAAGCAGAGCAGCTATTGGCTATTATGTTGTCCCGTTTAGCACATTACAGCTGTTTGCACAACTGCAGGCAGATGTCCATACTACAGAGATTGCTCATTACACTGATCAGTAGTTATCTGAAGAGCTTAGGTGGTACAGAGAAAAATATCGTTCAAGATCCCTGCATCTATACAGTGCATAGTTAAAAATGGCTATGCTATGAAAAGTGCCACACAAGCATGGACGATTAATAACAATACAGAAAAGCTGAGAGAATTCAAATGAGAACAGTGGTCATTGTAAATGGACACTCTTATAGGCTCAACTCTCATTAGAATCTAGCCAGTAACCAATCTTTGCTAGATTGCTAATAATCACCAAACAACTTCACAGCTATTGCAGTAGACTAAGAACACAATGCGTATTCCTCCTGGGTCTTATAGGGCTCGTATTTTAGTCAAATTTTGTGGAAAATTCTCACAATTAGTAGCTACTGAGAAAAAAACAAGGTTGTTGGAAAAAATATGGTAATAAACCTTTTGGCATTTAGCTTGAGACTGTCGTTATGGCACTATTTGTTTGCATAGAATTTGGGAGTTGTCAGAGGTGTTGATGATTTCTCCAAGCTTACAGTCATCAGCAAACATAGTCAGCCAGAGGACTTTGACATCAGCTTTGATGTCAGAGACTTAAATACTCTACAGAAGTGTCTCTAGTATATATATATATATATATATATATATATATATATATATATATATATATATATATATATACACCTTTCAACCTCATAGCTTTCAAAATTATAGCAGGGGCCTATGAAAAATCATAGCAGAACTTCCAAAATCGTAGAACTCAAAATTTGCATATGCATAATATTGCGCCCCTAGAGATGAGGGTAGATGAGTGCATTTTCTTTTTTTTTTTCAGGTATAATCCCATAAAATTAGAATTCTTGTGTTGCTAATAGATGCACACATACATAGCTGTACCGGAAAACTATACCCTTACTGCAATATAAAAAATACAAGTACTTGTTTCCTCAGTTTACTATTGTGTTGGCCATAATTATAGCTTAATTAGCTGAATTAGTATAAACGTTTTATATTTCATCTATAATATGGCTGTAAAAGATTCGCTAAACACCCATTTATTTTGCAGATACATAAAAACATCATAGACAGCTATACCTAAAACTGACCCTGTGCTCCAAGCATTACTAACAGAGCCAGACAACCTAAAAATTTCTTGTATATTCAGTCCATCTTTGATCTGATTCATTCTTTCCTAAGGAAAAAAAAAAAGATTTTGTTCATTTTTGTTCCAAATGCTACATAGAGTCACAATGCTGTGGTAAGACTAGGGAGCAAAATGCCCACAACACACAGCGACCATAGTAACATTAGTAGTTGATCAAGAAAGCCAATCTTGGCATTTGTACAAAAGCTGAAACGTCTAGTTCCCTTCTCATCTTAATGAAAAAAGACCTCTACACAAAAAGTGCTTCAGTGCTATATAACATCTTTTATTTTATTTATTTATTGGGTTCATAGATTTTTACTAGGCTAATGACCACTAGGGCCTTTATAAGCATAGTTGTGCACCCCATCCCAGTTTTGTCCCCTAGTACCTTGGTTATCCATCAGAAGGACATTAGAAGGAGAAGTATGTTCATAGGATCATAGGAGGTTATAAAGCTACTGGCCTTGAGGCCCTTATAAGCCTAGCCAAGAGTTTGGCCCATGTTTAGACAAATCAGCACCCAATGCCCCTGTCCAGCAGGGACATGGGTGGAATCCCAGGAGTATATTTTCTGTTTCCCATCCAGTTATCCAGTTTGCATTTAAAAAGGGGTAAAGAGGTACTCTGCTTCATGTGGAGAGGAAGTCTATTCCATAGATGGAGGAGTCTGTGGGACACAAATCTGTCCCACCAACAAGTCTTTTTGATATTGCAGATCAGGTTGAGGCTGAGCATGCTGGTTAGTTGAGTGGACCTTTACTTGTGGATATGCAGCAGTCTCATCAAGGTGGGATCTGTGATCACTTTGTATGCCAGACTTAGGTCACCTCTGAGGAGTCTGTATGAAACTGAGTTGAAGGATAGGGCTTTTAACCTATCTGTGTATGGTAAATGTTTGAGGCCTTGGATTCTCCTGGTGAGGAACTCTGTGGTCTCTCAAGCTGCTGCATGTGCTTTGTGAGGGACATGCCGAAAGGGGCATTGTACTCAAAAATGGGCATTATGAGGGAAGAACACATGGATATTATGACCTCCTTGTCCCTGGATGAGATACCCTCACTTTTGCAGTGGGCCATCTAGAAGAATTTCTGTACAACAAAAGCAACATGGTGGTCGAAATTCAGGTTTCTATCAACTTGGGTGCCTAAATCCCTCATGATTGATTGCATGCTTAAGATGTTGTTATTAATGTGATAATTTGCGGGGACATCACTCTTCCCAAAGGGGACGATGATGCATTTTTTGGTATTTAGCTTGAGGCCATGTTTCTGGCACCAGTAATTTGTCTGAGTGACACCCTCTTGCAAACTTGGTCAGCCATATCCTACTGGTTTTGGCCTGCACCTCAGAAAAGCATATCCCAAATAACAGAAGCCCCAAGACTAAACCCCGGGGTATGCCGCTTGTTACGAGTCTACTACTTGAGGTGGCTTCCCCTATTTTGACTACATGGGTTCTATCAATGAGCCAGTTTGCTACCCATCTGGTAACATATGGACTGATGCCTAGTTGAGTGAGTTTATCGATTATGCCCAAGTGGGGAATAGTGTCAAAGGCTTTGGCCAGGTCAAGGTAGGTGGTGTGCACCATATTCCTCTTGTCCATGGCTCTAGTGACTGTCTCAAAGAAGTCGACCAAATTTAGCAGACATGGCCACTCCTTGACAAAGCCAAACTGTGTGGGATCAAGTGTTTGAGGTTGCCAATGTCCTTATTAATGAGGTCCATGTTAATCCTTTCCATGGCCTTGCAGATCAGGCTAGTTAGGCTGATGGGTCTATAATTTCCCGGATTGGTGGACACTCGACCTTTGTGTAAAGGGATGACAGTGTATGTCCACCACTCAACTGGGCTGAAGCCAGTACTCAGGCTTGGATTGAATAGTGTGCCTAATAGTTCTGCAAGTTCCTGCCTGAGTTCATGCAGGATGCAGCCTGGGATGTTATTGGGTCCCATGGAGGCTGTATTTTTTGCCTCTGAGGGAGCAGTGATAAATTTGAACTTGAACTTTGCTTTGGAGGATTTCATTAGTGCTCTTATTTTCTTGTTCAGGCTAAGGAGGCATTACTTCCAGTTGGGTACCTGCTTGTTCATGGTCTTGGACAGCAACTTTTTCCTTTTGCTATACAGTTTATATATTGCAGATGTCCACCAGACAGGTTTACTCTTCCTTGTGGAGGATGATTTAGTTCTGTCGGGTATTCCTGATTCCATGCATCTATATTAATGCTCGTATAGTGCTTTGGTGTAGTTTTGGATATTAGTGCCAGTTCCTACAGAGGGGGAGGGGGCTGTGAAACTGCTTATACCATCCCACAGGAAGCTGTAATCAGCTATGGAGAAATGTTTTTGTCTGATCCTAGCTGGGGGGGGGTTGAGGGAGATAGTGACTTTGAAAATTACGACTTTGTGGTCGGATCTTACCGGGGAGAGTGATACTATAGGGATGCTGCAGTGGTTACTAATGTTGGTTAATACAAAGTCCAATATATTATCACCTTTTGTGGGGATATTGACTAGCTGTTCCAAGTAATTTGCATTGACAAAGTCAAGGAATCTCTGGGTATTTGTATTCTGGCATGAGTAGTTCTTCCAGTCTATGTTTGGGAAATTAAAGTCACCCAGGATCAGGTAGAGGGTTGAATCTTGATAAATTCGAACAGGTCCAAATAGGTGGATTGGGCATCTTGAGTCAGTTTTGGGGGCCAGTAACTAGCTATTCTTCTACCATAAACAAACTCTACAACAGAAGAAAGAAATTTTTGCAAAAAAGAGAAAAATCCCATGATTGGGGGAACTCCCTGGTCAGCCTAAGTAAGAAGCTAAGATCCCTCATAAAATCCTCCAAAGCTAGTTATGAAAACAAAATCGCCACTGATTAGAAAGACAACCACAAAGCATTCTATAGCTATGTCAAGAATCTCAATGGCAACACTCAGATCTGCTCTGAGATACAGCACAATGACACTAAATATACAGAACCAACCGTTATTGCCAACATCCTGGCAGATAGGTTCAGTACTAACTTTACCCCCCTCTCAGCCCCTAAAGGGCCCATCTATATACTGGAACAATGTAAAGTTCCTGTAATCACGGCTGCACAGGTAAAAACATCACTCTCCAAAGCCAAGAACACAGCATCCATGGGACCTGACAACATCCCAGGCTGCCTTCTACACAAACTACAGAATCAACTGGCACCCCACCTAAGTACTATGTTCAATCATAGCCTCACCTCAGGCTTGGTGCCCATTGAATGGTGCACCGCAATGGTTATCCCACTCCACAAAGGGAAGGGGGCCACAACAAACCCCGAGAACTACAGCCCCATTAGCCTGATGAGCCTGGTCTGCAAGGCCATGGAACGTATCATCATGGAACTCATAAACAAAGACATTGGAGATCTCCAAACTCTGGACCCCACACAGTTCAGGTTTGTAAAAGGCAGAATATGTCTCCTAAACCTAATAGACTTCTTTGAAGTAGTCACCAAAGCCATAGATGAGGGTAACGCGGTTCACACAGCCTATCTAGATCTCGCCAAGGTGTTCGACACCATCCCCCACTCTGTAATTATAAATAAACTCACTAAACTAGGTATAAATCCCTATGTCTCAAGATGGGTTGCCAAATGGCTTACTGACAGAACCCACACTGTGAATGTAGCAGACTCCAAATCAGACTTCAGACCAGTGACAAGTGCAGTACCACAGGGTTCAGTCCTGGGTCCTCTCCTGTTTGGTATCTACTTCTCTGAAGTACAGGCTAACACAGAAGATCTTTGGCAAACTAAATTCACAGATGACTGCAAACTAGGAGCCATAATCAAAACTCCTAACGATGTGGACATCCTACAAAAGGGCCACACTGAGACAGATGCCTGGTGTCAAAGCCAGGGTCTCAAGCTCAATGCCAAAAAGTGCATTGTCATCCCCTTTGGTAAAAACTCTGTACCCATGAACTACCACATAGGTGGCAGTCTACTTAACACTGAAAGTGTGATAAGAGACCTTGGGACACTGGTGGACAGTAGTCTCTCCATTGATAATCACATCGCCACAGTGATCAGGAAATTCTTCTACGTGGCACACCTCTTCACAAAAGGTTTCTCATCCAGAAAAAAAGATGTCATTGTTCCCCTCTACTCATCACTCATTAGACCCATTATAGAGTACAATGCCCCTTTTGGTATATACCTCACAAGACATCTACAACAACTGGAAAGGCTGCAAAACTACCTCACAAAGAGGATTACTGGCCTCTAACAGATGCCTTACGCAGACCGACTCAAAAAACTCCAGCTTTACTCTGTCGCATATTGCCTACTCAGAGGTGATCTCTGCCTAACATACAAAGCTATGTCAAACCCAGAGCAGTTGGACATGCTCCACTTAAAGAAATCCCAATCCCTCCATGCTACATGTTCTAGGGACCTAAACCTTGTCACCACAATAAACAGAACATGCTGGAGAGATAGATTCCTGTCCCACAGACTTCCCATACTCAGTAACAGACTACCTATCTATGTCAAACAGAGCTCCTCATTAGCACTCTTCAAGAAAAATCTTGATGATTGTATGGGTAATAGAAAATTCTCCCCGGGGATCACTTCTGTGGTTCTGCTTGACCGGGGAACAGGAAAATAATTTTCTTGGGTGGTGAAAGCCAGGGTACCTTTTTGGCTAGGCTTGTATAGGCCCTAGGGCCAATAGCCTAGTACCTACCTATGAAACTATGAACCTATGATTTGAATAGGGGTCTTGTTAGTGGTTAACTGTACCCGGAGTGTCTACTGTGTATCATACTGTTTGGCCAGCCTGGAGTTGTGTGTCTTTAATGTATATTGAAACTCCACCTCCTTTGACTTTACTGACCACAGTTTGGGGTCTGAATGTATGATAAGATGAGTAACCAGGTAAGGCTGGGGTGCTCTCCACAGCTTTAAACCAGGTTTCTGTGACTGCAAAGATTTCAGCATTTTTCAGGATTAGAAATGCTTGCAATGAGTGCAGTTTCATGTTTAGACTCCTAGCGTTTAGCAGCATGACCTTTAATTTGTGTTTTGCTGAAATTTTTATGTTGATAGTTTTAACCTCATAAGTTTTCCTAAAAAATGTACTATAGGGGAGGCAAGAGCTTTTGCCAGAAGCCTGAAGTCCCGGTGAGACAGATGCATGCCATTTCTGGAAAAACAATGTGGTCTGTTGATCATATCTTCCCAGGCTGTCAGGTACTGAATACCCTTAGAATGACACCAGAAACTAAGCCAATTGTTAAAGTCAATCATTTTTCTGTTTGTATTGAGGCATAATTCTGGGTGAATGTTAGTAAAGAAGTAGCTAAGAGATTTCTGGTGGGGGTGTTGATTAGAGAACTTTAGACTTATTGATGGCCTCTATTCGTCAGAGACATGGCAGACAGACAGGGCGTTTGTTTGTGATTTCCTATCTAATGGTTAAGGTTTGGTTTGAATAGGGTCAAGGATGAACTCCGCTTCCCTTGGATGAGCAGGCTATTTCATAACACAGAGATCCTTTCAGTCACATATTTGGCCTGGTAGCATGCTCTATTTATGTCACAAGTGAAGCTCAAATCTTTGGATCTAGTGTCTCTAGTGCTGTTTGCTTTGCAAATGGGCTAAAGATTGATTTGGCTAGATCTGAGGATGCCTTATAAGCCAGTCTTAAATTGCCTCTCAGGAGACTATGGGATATTGTCTACAGAAACAGGGCCTTTAGATGATCTGTGTAGCACAATGTATTCATGCCCTGGATTCTCCTGGTGAGGAATCTTTGTGGGTTTTCCAAGTGTTGTAAGTATCTGGTTAGGTACATGCAAAAGGGGACATCATACTCAATCATGGGTCTGAGTAAGGCTGAGTAGAGTGGTACTATAGCTTCTTGGACCTGGATGCCATATCCTTACCTTACTTATAATTTGCCCAACACAGAAAAAATGTCTTAATATATTTGCTACATGTCAGTTGAAGGCTAGAATACTGTCTACATATGTTCACTAACCCTTGACTAGCAGATCGACTCTTAGAGTTGTTTTGTTGATGAAGTAATTAACATGGATGGACAATTTCCCAAAGAACGCTTTAATGCATTTATTAGCATTGAGTTTTAAACCATGGCTTTGGCACCAATCATTTGCCTGTGTTAGATGGTCTTGCAAGATGTTCATGTCATGAGTGGAATATATGGTAGTACCCAATTTACAGTCATCTACAAACTTGGTGAGCCAAAGGCCTTTGGCATTAGCCTTGACGTCTGAGAAGTAGATGCCAAACAAGAGTGGGTCCAGTACAGAGCCCTGAGGTACTCCTTTGCTGACCAGTCTGTTGGTGCAGGTGGTCTCACCACTTCTTGTGTCCTATCAGTAAGCCAGCCAGCAATCCAGTGAGATATACATAAATTTATCCCTAGTTTAGAGGGTTTGTCAACAATATCTGCGTGGGTATTGTATTGATCGCCTTGGCCAGATGAAGGTATGTGGTATGCACTGTTTTACCCTGATCCATTACCTTGGTGAACTTCTTAAAGAAGTCAACCAGGTTATGTAGGCACAACCTTCCCTTAACAAAGCCAAAATGGGATGGGTCCAGTGCTGGTAGTTTGCCAGCGTCCTTACTGTTCATTTCCATGATAATTCCTTCAATGGCTTTGCATATTAGACTTGTCAAATTGATAGGTCTGTAATTCTGGGGGTCAGTTGAGGTCCATCTTTATGAAGAAGGTGACTGTTACAGTCCTCTATTTACTTGGTACATAACCTGTTTTGAGGCTGCAGTTAAAGATTGGCTTAAGTGATTCTGATAGGTAGTGTTTAAGACTATTCAGAAGGCAACCAACGATACTGTCAGGGGCCACTGAGGCAGTGTTTTTGGCCTTAGTAAGTGCAACCAGAACATGATTCTTCCCGTAGTCGGGGAATATGCTAGTAAGAATTTCAAAGGGGTAGTTAGGGGGAGTGAGGGTTGAAGGCTGAGCTGAATTTATCAACCTGTAGATTTGCTATGTCTCCCTGAATAATGAAGGTTGTCCACTTAACCTCCAGCTCAACATACTGCTGTGGGTTACCTTTAAGGTTCCAAACATAGCTGAAGAAGGCCTTGTGACTGTTCCTAGCTGAAGAAGCTGACCTGACCTCGTAGCTGGCTTTGATACACTTAATTAGACCTTACAGTTTCTTGTTTAGTTGAATCAGAGAACCCTTTTCTTTATGGAAGTTGCTCTTTCTGATGTTGGCCATAACTTTTTTATCTTTTGTTGTATGCCCTGGTTAGGTAAGGATTCCACCACTAGAGTTTGCTTTTGGTGCTTGTTTTGGGATTACTTCTTGTAGGTTGTAGTTACTTCAGCCTCCATGTAGCCATTTACATGTTTTTTTGTGAATAATTCTGTGTAGGAAGCTGTGGTCTTGGGGTTAGGGGGAGTCTTGAATTTGGGTTCTCTGAGTTGATTTGTATTTCAAAGGACACAGCTTTGTGATCAGACCTCACTAGTGAAGATGGCAAATGGGAGGGGGGGGGGTGTAAGACTCTCCCTTGCAGGATAGTACTAGATCCAGTATATTTGATCCTCTGGTTGGAGCATGTACCAACTGTCCCAGGATGTTCATGTTAATAAATTCCAGAAAGTGTTGTGCCTCTGAGATTCAGGCAGTGCAAGTTTCCCATTCTATACAGGGTAGTTCTGCAACATCCTATTGCTAAGTTTAGATTTACAGGTATTAATTGTATTATGGTTAAAGGAAGCAATAAACTCAGCTGTTATAATATATTGAACAACAAAGAAAAGTTTTGGATAATTTATCTAGGGGCTTTATTCCCTCCAGGTTTAAATGATGTGTTATAATTGCAAAAGGTAGGGAGGGTTTGTGTATCTTGTTTGGTGTATTTAAGTGTTACTTTTTAGGGCATTTTCATCTATGTTTGTATTTACATTGAGGAAGGTTTTTGCTGAAACTGGTTTGTAATATTTTGGAGCATTTTTCTATTTATTATTGCTACAATAAATAGTTGTTGTTGGTTCACCTTAATTGTTATGGCCAGGTGGGTTTTCTTATCTAAGTTAGGGCATTCTTCAAAGGATGCTCTCCCTTTACTTAGTGATTAGATTTCTTATATAACAGAGTATTAATAATCTGGTACTTTGTTATTCTATACTGTTGTAGTGCAGCCTTACCTTTGAATGTGGATAAGTTTAACCTAAACAATGCCTCCTGTACTTGACCTTCTAGACGTTTCATTTGTGCTTCCATAGCTCATAATCACTTTGTCTTAGCTACGGAGCAAATGTCTTTAAGATTTAATTTAAAAAATCCCCATCATTAATAAGCCTCTGCAGGTGTAGGTGCCACTCTGATTGTATGATGGAGTGATCTTCCATGGAGTTTAAAAGTACATTAAAATCACCTCCAAGAAGTCACCCAGGCCAAACTATCCCAATTTTGGAAGATATTCTTTCATGGGTAACTAGAAACATGTCTAACGAAACAGTAATCATGTGAGATGTCAATACTGATTGGCTAAGCCTAACATCCAGCTCACCAACAAATAGTATGCACATTCATGGCTTTACAGAATAAATTACCGTGCCTACTAGTTTACAAAATAACAACCAAAGCACAGCCCTAGATTGGATTCTAGTCTCTGCCCCCCTCAAATTCTCGAACTCCAATGCACTTCCAAACTCATTAAGTGACCATTTAGCAGCATATACTTATACAACCTCTTCTCAACAGCCCAAAACTCATACATACAAAACTTCCAGAAAACTAATTTTAGCTAAAATCTGTTCAATAGCATATTAAAATGATTCACTTGGTCTCCACTAAAAACTCTACCTCTTGAGGATGCTGACAACTACTTCAATAAAATATTCCTAGACACCCTTAACAATCTAGCCCCTCTAAGAACAAAGAAAACAACTGGCAAAACTACAGGGAAGTATGTAATAAAGCTAAAAAAATCAGTGAATGCAGATAAAAAAATGCTTTGCACAGGAACTGACCAACCATAAAAACAACCGCAAAGCATTTTGGAAAACTATCTCATCCCTCCTCACACCCAGCTCCACACAAAATACCTCCCCCAGCATAGATAAAATACCTACTGAAATAGCTAATATGTTCAATGCCCATTTCATTGGCAGCATAGCTACATTGCTACTAGGGTTCAATTCCAGTACCAACAGGCCTGAAAAATCCCCCCATCCCCAAAAACAACCAATTAAAATGAGAACATTCTCCTCCCAACAACCAAAACCCAGTGATACCCCCGCTCTCTTTACAACCAGTTCCCAATACATTAATTTGTAATCCTCTACTCAAACTAAAACTCTGCTTATCTTCTTTTGACAATCTCCAACCAGAATACCTAAACTTTGCTGCAGACGCTATCACATACCCAGTCACCATTCTAATTAATTGATACATTTTGGAATCTCATGTCCCTACACTCTTGAAAATAATCAACTATAACCCCCTCTACATAAAGGAGGTAAATCAAAAGAGCTTAGCAACTATAGACCCATCTCTATCCTTTCTCCTCTATCAAAAGTGCTAGAAAAATGTATACATATTTGGTTACTAAACTGACTTACCCATAATAACCTTCTCACATTCACCCAGCATGGCTTCAAGCCTTCTCATTGCACAACAGCCCTTGTCTCTTTCACTGACAAAATAAACAAAGCCAAGGACTCCAACCTACTCACTTCAATATTACTACTAGACCTGTCAAAAGCCTTTGACATGGTCTCACACACTAAATTATTTCAGCAACTATCTATAATAGGCTGCTCACCAACCTCCACTGAATGATTTAACAGCTGCCTGTTCAACAATGCATAAAATGGCAAGGTTACCTATCTCAATACCAGACCAACAAAACTGGAGTCCCACAGGGTCCATTGTAAGATCCCTTCTTTTTAATATATTCATTAATAACCTACACACTGCCTGCCATCATAGCACACTTATTCAATATGCCGATGATTCCACTATCTTCGCTTCCTCCAATAACTTCCCCGACCTGCTGCAAAAAGCAGAGAGTACATTTACTACATGGCTAAACAATGCAAAAAACGTACTACTGCTTCAACAAAACAAAACCAAACTTTCTCTTTTCTCTCCCAAAAATCTGAATTCAAAATTTACTCCATAACAAAAAAAGAGAATTGAATTGTGTATAAGTCTTGAAATTATTAGGTATCACCATAGACAACAAACTCACATTCGATCAACACATCCTAAATGCAATTAAAAAAACACTTCAAATTAGGAACACTATATAGACACAAAAACTGTATGAACCCAAATACTTTTCATTAAATACAATGCTACTGTAATTATATACCTTAAAGTCTCCACCTTTGTTTTTCAAAATAACTACATTGTTGTCCTGGTCATTCACTGGAATATGTTCCCCCTCCCCATCCAGTTGCCCCTGGAATGTGCAGGGAAAGAGTAGTTGTAATTGTGGTTGTTATATGTCACTCCCCTCCCCTGGTTCCTCAGTCTCTCTGACCTCCTCAGGGAGGGAGTTCTCTAAAGGGTTTTGAATATTTTCTGTATTATCACAATTACTGTAAAATCTGTGGCGGTGCAGCAGTAGCGTTGTTGCATCTGTGTGGAGTCTGCATGTCCTCCCCGCGGTCGAGTGGCGCTCTGAAAGACATGCATGAATGGGCGTGCCTTCATTGAAGCTTGGGCATCGAGCTGTCAACTCAGCATTGTAAAAATCTACTGCCAATCATTAGCGGACCGGAGTTCTGCTGTGGCGACCCCTAACTGGGACAAAGCCGAAAGACAAACAACAAACTGTTGTTAGCATCAGTCATATTAGCTGCAGTCACATCAATGTTAGCATCTGTCCTTTCCTGCCCTCTAGGTGGTAAAGGGTAGGCTCTGTTCTCCCCATATTCCTTTTTATCTCTCCTAAGCTTCTGTATTTTTCTTTCTTTCATATCTATTATTGCAGCATCAATTTTCTCAAACATTTTAAAATAATCAACTTTTTGAAACTCAAACAGTAAATCCATATTAATACTTTTATCTACAGCATTAATTTTGTTCTGTACATTAGGCAAATTCAGTTTAAATTAGAGAAATGAAAGCATTCAATAAATAGTATTTTTGAGTCGATCTGGACCTCGATTCTTCTTTTTTTGTGGATTATTAGTTGGTGTGTCTTTATTCTTCATTGTTTGGGATGGAGGTAACTGAGTACACTGATTCACTTTCTCTTACTTATTTGGCTCAAGCCATTCAAGCCTTAAATAGTACAGTGACAAATTTGGTTGTTAGGATGTATAAAATGACCCAACAAACCTATAATTCAACATCACAGGCTATGAGGAGTGATCTGGGCCCGAATGGAGCAGGAATCAACAACCCTGTGGAAATTCAGTGCAGTTTAGACAGCTCTGGTATCACACCAGCACAAAGAATACAGTCAGTGACTTCTAGCCAATCAGGAACACTAGATTTGCATATGGTGAATTCTAGCCAATCAGGAGCACTATATTTGCATGTGATGATGCCCATGATGTTAAATCCAGGAAGTGAGGGGGTGGGGAGCCCCTTACAATGGCAGAAACAGTTTGCTACAATGGTTGGAAGGGGAAAAGGACTGGGAAAAATGAATTTTGATGGGTTCCAGCAGAAAATACTGGAACTTTGAATGACCAATTGGCTTACCTTGAGAAACTAACCATGGAATATTGAAAATTACAACTGGAGAACAAATATCTTAATGACTGTGTAAGGACTGAAAGAATACCAAAGGGCCTTGGACTGTGGAAGTTTCCAACTATCCTGGTAAGATACTCATACTACACCTGGAGTTTTTGGAATTTTTTAACAAAAATGGCTGTGAACTTTTAAAATGTTTCATTAGAGACAATGAACATAAAATGCCTGATTAACTGAGCAATATTAATGCTGTCAATTAAAGTATTAAAAGGATTTACTGTTTGAGTTTAACAAAGTTGATTATTTTAAAATGTTTGAGAAAATTGATACTGTAATGACAGATGAAAGAAAGAAAAATACACAAGCTTAGGAGAGGTGAAAAGGAATATGGGGAGAATAGTGCCTACTCCTCATCACCTAGAGGGAAGGAAAGGACAGGTGCTAACATTGATGTGACTACAGCTAATATGACTGATGTTAACAACAGTAATGGTGATAATACAGAAAATATTCAAAACCCTTTAGAGAAACCCCCCAGAGGAGGTCAGAGACACTGAGGAACCGGGGGGGGGTGACATATTACACCCACAATTACAACTACCAAATTCCAGGGGCAACTGGAGAGGGAGGGGGAACAGACTCCAGTGAATGACCAGGATAACAATGTAGTTATTTTGAAAAACAAAGGTAGAGACTTTAAGGTATATAATTACAGTAACATTGTATTTAATGGACAGGTACAGAACTGTTTCAAAAAGGTTTAACCTTTGTACCTGATTAGAAAGCTTCCTTTGACCAAACTATAATAGATCTGAAGCTTTTTACTAGGAAGTTGAATTTTGATTTCTTTTTCAAAGGATTGAATTATAACATGAATGAACAAGGTTGACTTAGAAAACCCAAAACATTTAACCCCAATTTACATTCTTCTGTTGCTATTTTTGAAAAACAAATATGTGAGAAAAACATCAGAGATCTGTTTAAAAAAGGGGTCAACACACAGGGTAACATCCTAAGTATGTCAGAGATGGCATTATTAAAAGACATCTCTCAAAATTTGGAAATATGGGTCATGAAACCAGATAAAGGCGGGGGCCTTGTGATTATGAATTATGATACATATACAAACAAAATGTTTAACCATATGTTTGGAGATACATACAGGGAAATCAGTTTAAATGAGAAAAACATTTGTTACAACAAAGTTGACATTATATTGGAAGTACTGCTTATGAATCAGCATATTAAACTAGAAGAATACCATCTTATGTCTTTCAGAAATCCCAAAATACCAAGAATATTTGGGATCCCCAAGATTCATAAAGATTTAGAAGACCCTCCACTGACACCCATTGTTGATGCCCGTGCATCAAAAACATTTCCTATAGCGAAATGCATAGATGGTCAACTAAAGGGTGTATTGTTAAATTGCCCCTGGATACTAAAAGGTTCATGGGATTTATTGTCGAAAATCAACAAAAAGATGTGCAAAGACAACTTTGTCTTTATGACAATTGACATTAAAGATCTATTTTCCGTGATTCCACATGAAACTGGTATAGACTGGTTTTACCAGTATCTCTGCCAGTATTCAACACTCAGTCACAACTGTATTCTTACACTAAGAACATTAATGGAAATTGATCTGGACACTAATATTATAACTTTTGAACATCAGTTATTCAAACAAGTTTAAGGTATAGCAAAGGGGGTAGCATGTGCCCCGATTTTTGCCAACATTGTACTAGCATACTGGGAAATGGAATTTATATTTAACAGTCCCTTTGCCAAAGACTGGTCATCTTATGGCTGATTCCTTGATGACATCATAATTTTTTGGGCAGAAGACGGGGAAAATTAGCCATTTCTTAGAGTAATTGGACAACAATACTGAGTTTTTAGCATTTACACATTCGATTACTGAATCTTCTGTTCATTACTTAGATATAACCATTGAAAAACACCCTGTCAAATGACAGTTCAACTCCTACATCTTCCAGAAACCCACATTCTAAAATAGCTTTTTACATTTTGATAGCTGTCACCCCCTACACTAAAAGAAGACATTGGTAAAGAGACAAGGGGTTAGACTGGCTAGGATGATTTCCAAACAAGAAGATATCGTCACATAGATGAACATCCTGGGAGATATGCTGGAAAATAGGGGCTATCCTGTGAGTTATGTGGGGAACAGTAGTTACAAAGAAAAGGTTGAGTGGGCATTTTACACCCCTGCTTGGAACAGGGGGAGGTATTCAAAATGAGGTACGACAGGTTAGTAGTAATACCTTCAAGAAATCAGCTATTTTTAAGTTTAACCAGTATTTTTATAATATTAAGAATATCATTCAACACAATTGGGAACATTTTCAGCATTGACGCAGACCAGGTAAAGTTAGTAGGACCAGGCCCAAACATTGTATACAAAAGAGATTGTAGTATAAAAAAACATGTTAGAGAGACATAAACAGGGGCCAGATGAAGGTGTAGGTATGGTTAAATGTAGATACTGTTTACAGTGCCAGCACATTCTTGAAAGGAAAGACATTTTGATCCCTAACTATGGGAAACATATTATAAAAGAGAAAATGTCATGTAACAGCAGAGGCATGGTGTATTTGGCTCTGTGTTCAAAATGTCCTTTTTACTACATTGGCAAAACGAAAAATGCATTACGGAGTAGGATTTATAAGCATTATTATGATATTAATAGGAAGGATGAAAAAAATGCATTAGCAGTCCAAATTAATGCCAGTGAAGAACATAGCTTTAAGTTTGTTGTTATTGAACAAATTAATCTAGGAGAAAGAGGGGGACTCTTGAATGACTTCCTGGAATTAGCAGAATTGAAATAGCAAATTAAAACAAATGCAACAGTGAGCCCAGGACTAAACAATGCTGTGTCCATCAGTTCTGTTTTAAGATTGAAAGCACAATTTTTTCTATAAAGAAGGTTTCAATATGTGAAACTGTTTCTAAGAGTGTTCACATGTGCATGTGAAGTTATTATGTATTCCTTTGTTCGTTCTTATGCAATGTTTCCGTTTTAGAATAGAATAGATATTTTGTTATGCTTTTATATTATGCTTTTACATTTTATGGCATTGTTGCTTTAAGAAATTTCACTATTTGTACAGGTGGTTGTTATATGTTTTATATAAAAGGGATGTTGGGTAATGTGTACTTCATTCTGAGGAAGTTTCCATTGGAGAGATGAAAGCACTCAATAGACAATATTTTTGAGTGTATCTGGACCTTGGTTCTTCTTTTTTCTGTAAATTCAAAATAAATAAATAATACAACTTTTCTTTTTATGTCAGCTTTATAACCGGACAGCTACAGTATTTAAAAAAAGTATCCATAGCCTACAGACTCTCTTAGTGTAAAGACAGAATGTAGTTAGTGTTGCAATATAAAAGTCACTTGAGGAATAATTCCAAGCTCCCTTTTCAAAATTTACTTTGGGGGCATGCAATGGAAGTTGAGAATCCACCCATCAAAGAGCAGCCAATAATTTTTTCTGTTGACATGCAAAACAGAAATTTGGAGGAAACTACATTATGTCCCACCCATGCATTACATATTCTAACTGAAAAAATTGCATAATGTTTTTTAAAACACTTTATTAAGAAATAAGGCAAAAGGAGTATTGATCCTTTGACCTATCACAGTAATGTTGGGCTCCACCTCCATTATCATGGTCGGCCTTAGGCATAGGCGAACTAGGCGACCGCCTTGGCCGCTGTACAACCGGCCTGGTAAAGGGCAACATTTTTTTATATATTTATTTATTTATTTTAATTAATGTACTTTTGTTATTTTGCGATGATCTCAGTGCCCTGTCTCTGAGTGAAGGGCACTCAGAAGATCGCAAAATAACAAAAACCATAGGGCGAAGGGAAGGGGGGAGTGCCGTCCCACTTTTATAGCATCAGGCTGGCTTCAACAAGTAAAAAAAAAAAAATTCTGCCGTCATGCACGGAACTTAAATTAGTTCAGTGAAGAGAGGGGTTAAAGGGACAATCCCAGTGTTGAAAATTAACACCCACTTTAATTACATCATGTTTATTCCTACCCACAGTGTCAAATTACTTTGAAACTCTGATATCTGGCATAATTTAAATTGTTTAATCCAAATGTATTTACCTGAAAAAGTGTTTAAGGGGAGCATGGTAAGTATTGAAATGAAGACTGTTACACAAAAATATGGAGGATATGTATGATTTTATTTAACATGAAAAAATTTTTTAATGAGTTGCCATTACCGCAACCGCGAGTATTACATGATCAAGTTAACTAACTTCTTCCACAGACCAGACGTTACATTCTTAGCATCAGCTGATGAATAATTATTTTAGTGCAAATTGGTAAGTATGGAGCATTACCTTGTTAATAACAATGCTTCAGACTTAAATTTTACAAGAATTAATATACTCGCAAGTCTTTGCTGCTCTGGTTTGACCAACAGGTGTTGTCACGGAAGCATTACACAGACACAGCCAGGCAGTGGTTTGAGTAGCATGATCGCTGCTGTATTGTTACTGTATATTTCAAGAGGTACATTTATGTCTTTTACAGTTTCATAGTTTTTCACCTAGACATCAATTTTAAGTTGATGGTGAGCAGTTTCTATTGCTGCATTTCATTTTCACTGCCAGAAGTTTCCATGATTCCATTTCCCATACAGCACTAGATATAGAAAAAGCAGACATTTCCACAGTGATAGTGTTTCTGCATTATCTTTTTTACCTACATATTGCTTAATAGGAAGACAGCAATTACAAGGCAAGTAAGTGACAGAAGCTTTTGTACCTTGCAGATACATGCTTTTATAATGTACCTCCTGCTTTATAAAGGCAGAGCAGGTGCATTTGGTGATGAATTTGTGGTTGTTCATCCAATCATCCAGGTTAGTCGTGAAAGGAGATGAGGGTGTCTCTCGGGGTAACATATAAGGGTAGTTTATTTCTAGAGATGGTGTAAACTTTGGGTAATATATCTATAGCTCCAGTGTGTTTTACTTACAGGTTGGTGGAGATTTCAATTCTTATTTCTAGTGTTAGTGAAGTTGTGCATGTTGCTTAGCTGCAAGACAACAAAGAGAAGTGGATCATTCATCTTACAGAATGCAAGACCTTGATCTAAACATAAGACTCTTTTAGAAACTTATAACAAATAATGGGCTTTAAACCTGTCATAGTAGCTAAGGGTCTTTAGCCAGTGATCTTTTTGTTTATGATGCACACTGAGCCCTTTCCTAGCTGTGTGAAGTGTCAGGACAGGGGCATACAGGTGGTGGTATTGTACTCTATAATTGGTCTAATTAGACTACAGTATGGTGGAACAATAACTTCTTTTCATTTAGGTGAAATACCCTTAGATATCAGTTGTGATAAATAGAAATAATTTCCTAACTGCTAATGGAATTCCTAATTGTTGACTTCAGTGCACCTCTTGAAAATGGAGATCATATCAGAATGAAAATGGCAACATGGAATATTATAGTTTTATAATGCAGTGTACCATGCATTTGATGAAGCTTATGATTAGGTTTGAAAACATATGGAGTAAAAATCCTTTGAAGGACATTAAATATATGTGTGGTGTTTCCCCTGTCATGGTAACTTTCACACTATGTGATACATTTTATTCATAGTCCTCCTTTGTATTGCCTTTTGCTGTCTCTGGAGTTACAATTTCTCTTACTTTTCATATTAAATTGCTGTTCTATGACTTGAAAATGGCAGAAGTAGATGGGGCAACCACTTAAAGTCTGATATTTTATTTATATATATATATATATATATATATATATATATATATATATATATACATACACACATATATAATTATACATACACACACACGTATATATATATATATATATATATATATATATATATATATATATATATATCTATATAAACACACACACATATATATATATATATATATATATATCAGCCATCAGCCCTCTGTGATCTACTTGCTTATCTGATCCCTGCTGGCTGATAGTTGTTCACTGATCACTGAGATCATAATCCATGCTCCATCAAGTTTTTTTTGTTATGCAGATATAACCCCTCTGCTGAGTGGAAGACCATTACACCATTCTTATGCAAGTGCAAGTGCCCATTCTCATGTACCTACAATGAAGGCTACCACGTTTGGAGCTTGGTGGATGAACACCCATCCCTTGGCCATTTTTGATTTTAATGTTAAGTAGGAAGAGTGGTAGAAAGGGTTGCTATATAGAAAAGGATATAGGTAATAAAGGGTTATGGTGTACAAGCATACAAATTAAAACAAAGTTACCTAGGTGAGGCGCATGTGTATGACCGTGTTTGGTTTAGGTGTTTTAGTAAGGGCTTGAAGCTGGAAACCTTCATGGTCTGTTTTAGGTATGTTGGGATGGTGTTCCATAGTTTAGCTACATAATTAAGAGTACAGTGAGTCACCTGCTGAGTTATTAGACTTTATTTTTATTACTAAGAGCTTACTGGTTGAGCAAAGTCTCTTCCTGGAAATAAGTACTGCAGGGTATCTTTTAGTTCTGGGCAGTTTTCTGTTGCAGCCAGCGGGGTATTTTACAGTCATTTCCCAAAAAGATGAGAAATGCAGTAACAGGCTGCTCTCAGTAGGCACTAAGTGCACACATTGTGAGAACTGGGACGTCAGTACCAGCATACTGGTATTCTACAAATTTTATTTATTTTATTGTTTTCTTTTACTTATTTATTTATTTAGTTATTTATTTATTTTGCTAAGAGTTTGACAGGGAGGTGGGAGTTGCTCCTGGAATCCAAGTGAGGGGACTTGGGAGTGCAATACCAGCGTAATGTCATTGTGACAATCTCACTCTCTCTCGCCTTTTTTATTTGTTGTTGTTAAAGAGTCTGTGTGTTCTTCTTGCTTGTTGTAACTTGTCTTGAGCTAGATAAGGATGATCACAAATGCTAATTGCACTTGTAATATTTATGCTTAGGCTACAATAAGGATTTTATTCTGTCTTTTTCTTTTTAATTATGCATTTATTGACTTTTTACTTTATTTTTGTAACAAGTATCGTGTAACTCCAAAATTTTACTTCTTACCGCCACATAAACTTATCACCTGATCTCCAGGCTGTATTTATTTAGGCATATTGCAGTTACTATATAGCATTCTTGTGTGTGTGTGTGTGTGTGTGTGTGTGTGTGTGTGTGTGTGTGTGTGTCTATCTACTTCTCTATCTATATATATGTACATACATACACATACATTATCTTTTATTATTTTTCATCTATAGTTCACTGTCCCTCTAATGCTTTATTTTATTTCATCTCTACAATACCTTTGTAGTATACATTATCTTGTCAATGACATTGTATGATGTGAATTTTGTTATCTCACTACAACTTAAGCTGATATTGAAATTGGTCAGTATTGTACAATGCCATGCCCAGACAGATAAATATAGATAGCTAAATATATAGGCAGATAGATAGATAGATAGATAGATAGATAGATAGATAGATAGATAGATAGATAGATAGATAGATAGATTACTATTGCATACACCCAATTAATCATTGTTAGGTCAACATTTTCCCAGCTTTACTATCACATAAACAACATGATGCACTGAATGATCTCCCAAGTAAAACAGTCAAGGATATATAGTTGATTACAGTAATGTTCCACTAATGTATTACCTTTTCAAGAAGTGCACCTTTTGCTTGTGGAAAATACCAAGTTAGCTAGAAATGGTTATATGTCATTACCAGCTTCTCCTCATATATAATTGGGGCATGGTTGTTGTAATACATAAGAGAGCACAACATATTTAAGTTGTAGGTATATTTGACTCTCTGCTACAATTTTCAGATATTACTCTAGAATTGTAAAGTGCATGGAAAATGTAAGCAGATTATTATATATTATTAACATTTAGCGGGGTGCTTTATTTATAGTAAGTAAATTTAACTCTTTGTCAAGATAAAAAAGATTAACATGGCAAATATAGGACATCATTAACAGGAAAACTAACTTGTCTTGGACAGATGTAAATCCATCATTACAAAGCAAACTCATAATTTGAAAACAAAGGTTAATTACACAAGTTTTGAGTGGCCTTTTATGGGTGACATTTTCTGAAATGGGTAGTTATTGATTCATACATTTTACTTCATTGGTTATTAAAAGAATGTTTAAAACTACAAATTTAAAGCCCATTCTATCAAGTGGTGCTGTATTATACAAGGAATATAATTTAATACAATCAGGAAGGTGAATCAAAGAAAAGTATGTGTATTTAATGCCCAAAAAAGTGTGTGCAAGTAGTCTGTTTTTAGAACAGCCCAAAGGTAAACGTAATCCTCCACTGCCCAGATGCATTTTCTATGAATCTGGGTTTTCATGCTATTTTAATGAATGTGAGTTTTGCCGTTTCAATGAGTATGAGTTTCAAGGGCAGAGAAGTTTACTGTTCATGCTAAATCTGTATTCATTGCGAGACTGTATTGTTTGTTTAGCAAATGGCTGTCTGTGTTTGTGTTATTTTATTTCAATATCTGTAAACATTGTGGAAGTAAATAAGAAAACAGTATGCACACTGATAGATTTGAACAGTGTGTATGGTAACTGGTGAGAAATAGCCAAGTAATGGAACACTGGGATGGCTGGGGAGGGCCTGGGTGGGGTGATCTATTACCCTGCCTAGGGCCCTATTTGACCATGATCCAGTTCTGGTATTTAAAGTAGGAAATAAGTACACAAAGGTAGTTGCAGTTTAACTATATTACAAGGTATCTTTTTCTTCTTATACATTTAAATGATTTAAGTAAATTACTGAAGTGGCTTTCTTGGAGAGTGACCTACCTGTGGGTGTGGCTCAAATAGGGTTGTTTGTGAGTATGTTGTGGGTAGGGCGTAAGGGGTGCTGGAGCACCAGTTCACCTAGGGTGCCATTTCAGCTAAGGCTGGCCCTGTCCATTATTAATAGCTGTTGAGATTCTTTGACTGGGTGCATTTCTTCTCATGACAGCAAGATTGAGCAAGCTTCATTGGAACCATTTTTGATATAAGTAGTGTCATATCCTTTATTTCTATGACTGTTTATAGTACTACAAGGTAGAAAAAAAGGACAGAGGGTAATATTAAGGCATACCTGTGAATTATGGGAAAAATAAAAGACAAACAAAATGATTGTTTAATTTGCCCAAGAAGCTGAATTTGAGGAAGTGCTGCCTCTTTCACCTTGTATAAGCTGTTCCATTGTTTGCTACAAGTGCTGCAGTAGTTTGCTCACTTTAGCATCTGTGGAAATGAGGCCTCTGTGATACCAGGCTCTGTGGCAGGAGCATTGTTTATTGTGTCTCCAGTGTTCCATTCTTTTTGCCAACCAAATGTTTATTTTATTTATACTTTACTAACCAGGTGTGTGAACTGGTCCAGAGATTCTTTTCAGCCATGACTTGGGCCACAGTGACAAAAACAGTAGTAACTAAGAAATACATTTAAGAATAAAAAATGCTGCTGATAAGGCATTTAACAAAGATTGTAAGTACAATACATTGCCAAGGGTGTGACAGTGAATAAATAAAGCATTGTATGTAAGCTATTACTACAGTGTAATGGACTACTAATCACCATGCAAATGTTACGTGGATGTCAAAAAAAAAAAGGAAGCAGGTAATTCAATTTCCAGTGCATTTTGTGGACCTTAATACTCATCACTCTTTTAATTATTGTCCTTATCTTGTTGATGAAAAAGCTATGATGTATTATAAATGAGAGTTCTTGTTATGGTGGTGGGCTATTGCCTCCAGCTTTCAACAGCTCCACAAATCTTTGTTTCACTTTAAATGTGACTTAAATATTAAAGGTGATAGCTTATAGCTGCTTACTAAACTATTGATCTTTGAGTATCTCATGAAATCTAGCATTATATTCCCATGATACTTTTTAGCCTTGATATTTCACATTGAAATAACAGAGACAGGCCAAGCAAGTATATGTTGGGACACTTAAACGTCTTCTCGATCCATGACTGACTAGTAAGGCCGAGCTATAAGGAACCAGTTATCTAGGGAGATCACAAATATCAATAATTTTCAAACATTCAAAAAAAGACAACAACTGCAGAATGAAACTGGATACAACTGCTTTAGAAACTCCCTCAAAAGTCACAGCTTATAATAGTAAGTACACCCATGTAAATTAATTTTATCCTGTGAATGCTATAAATATTTATTCTAAAAATGTTTTTTATAGATATAATGTAAATATGTATTTTGTACTGGTGTTTTGTTTCACATGCTTTACAAAGTGTGCTATTGTTGAATAAAATCTTCTGTGCTCTTGTACATGGGTCCTGGGTAAAAGGGGTCAATAGACCAGTCCAGCTAACCGGATGCCAAATTGTAAAATAAAACAAAATAAAAATATAGGGGTGCTAAACAAGGGTGAATTTTGGCTACCTTGCCATTCGTCCAAATATGTTTGAATAGTCTCTATAGAAGAACCTTATTGTATGTGGAATGGATGACGGATTTATAGAAGTGATATTCTCAGTGATACTTGACTATGTGTCTAACATACTCTACTTATTTTGCAAAAAGGGAATGAGAACCTTTGAGTTTGTATTGATACCACTGGACTTGTGAATGTGTAATTGGCCTAATGGAATATGAGCTGCTGAATCTCTCTACTCATGGCACAGGTCACATCTCAGTAGCTCGTATGATACTGAGAAGAGGGAAAAGGCTTTAAGATGGTCTGTATACTTGCATGATTTAGACCCTTGATTTTTTTAATGTGAAAGTTTGTCATCATTCCAGCTGTTAAAAATGCCTGAACAAGTACATACCAAAAGGGAATTTATACTCAATGACTTCCTAATGTGTGCTGAGTGCTGTGAAACAATTACTTCCCTAGATCTGGACACAATACCTTCAGATTTAAGCTGTGCAATGAAAATGGACTTCCTTGCATTAGCAGATATGTGGTGAATAAAAGACAGTTCATTATTGACACAGGTTCCCAGATCCCTAACTACCGGATCCAATTTCATAGATGTGTTGTCAATCCGATACTTACAAGGGGAGTCATGCTTGCTAAAGAATACAATTATATACTTAACTGACATATAGTTAAATTCTTTGGTTTTGAAATCAGCTATTTGTTTAGGACAGGCTCTCTTAGAGGATCCTGGTATCTCCTACGGCATTTAATATGGCATCAAGTTTGCAGTCATCTGTAAATTTGATCAACAACAGACCCTTAATATCAGCTTTGACTTCTAAAAAGTAAATGCCGGAGGAAGGGCACAACTTCTGAATCCTAGGATGTACTGTTGAGGATAGTCATTTTGGAGGAGGTAAAGCCTCCCCCCTAACTTCCTGGGTTATATTTGTGAGACAATTTGCTAGCCACTGAGTTATATATAGCCAAAAGTGGGATGGTATCAAGCACCTCTGTGAGTTCTGGATATGCAGTATGCACTATTTTAGCCTTGCCCATTGCTTCAGTAACATTTTCTAAGAAGTAATTCAAGTTAAGTAGGTGGGATCTGCACTTGATGAATCCAGCCTAGGTCTGTAGATTACATATATTCTTACTTACCATATTGATCCTTTCCAGATGAGACTTGTCAGGCTTATAGGGTTATAATTGCCAAGGTCCACTGAACTCCCACCTTTATTCAAGGAAATGATTCTTGCTTACTTCCATTCACCAGGTACAAATCCTGTTTTGAGGCTGATTTTAAATAGCTTTTCTAGGGGATCAGACAAGTCATGTTTCAAGCTAACCAGCAGGCAGGCTAATGTGTTATCTGGTTCTATAGACAAAGCATTATTTGCCTGAGGTATTGAATTGAGGATTTGTTTTTAGGACACTTGAGGAATGGGTGAAGGTGTGGGTAAGTAATTTGAGAATATTGGAGGGAACAGAGGGGTGACGTTTGAGCTAAATTTGTCTTCTAGTAAATTAACTGTCTCTCCTCAGTCTGAGTATGTGATACCATTTAATAGTAGCTGCAAACAGCACTCAAAGTTCATGTTTTTGTAACATGGGAGGAAACCGGAGCACCCGAAAGAAATCCACACGAATGCAGGGAGGACAAGCAGACTCCGCACCGAAGGCACCTTAGCCGATAATCGAATTGGAGAACCTCTTGCTGTGAGGTGACAGTGCTACCACTGCACCACTGCAATGTCTTTTTAATGATTATAACATTGCTTTAATGTGAATATGTTGATAACCCTCCTATATCCTGATAATGTCATACTGACAGAAGAGTTATTAGAATGTAAGTAACTTTTTACCTACCATTACTAGGAAGTTATGGACTCTTTTGGCAAAGCATAATATGTACTTGGGAATATTGATGACTGTGTCTATAAACAGAAGAGTTAACTTCCAAGATTTCAGTCAATGAAAACATCTTTATTTAAAGCAAATATCTGTCCTTGCTTCAAAAACAATTGAAACAGAGAAAGAGACACCTTTACAATCTGTAATTTTTTTAGTCAAATTGGAATGCAATGACCCCTGGGTTTTTTATTCAGAATATGTCACTGAAACCTATAACTGCTTACATAGAAAAGGTTCATTTAACCATGGCTCACAAATCGTCCTTAATTCTGTAGAGGCCTAAGCCCTAACTTTTTCAGATTCTTAGTTCTATGAAAGGGACTAATCAAAGAAAGCTTGGCTGAAGTCGAGGCCTATAACAGTACATGTTAGCACAGTTGTTATTAACATTGACTACCCCAATGAAATTAAATACCTGTCAAAGAGAGTAAAGATTATTTATTTTATTTCAGATAAAAAAATGGGTCTTGAATCCAGTATGAGATATCAATAATCCTTATTAGTAAAGCTGTAAGAAGGGATGACGGTTATCTATGATACTGAAGCTTTGTAAGATGACTCTGCTTCATTTGACCTTTTAGAATCTGAGACATTGGAGCTAAAATAGGCCTTAATGATGCAAAGAGTCAGGGAATCCCATTAATATTTCAAGGATATAAGCAACTTAGAAGGTTTCTACATAGTCTTTTGGAAGATGGAAATGACCATATTCAAACTGCTCTGTGAGAAGTAGAAGGCTAAAATTCAGACATGGCTTAATATTGTTTTATATATCGTTTCCTTGTAGTAGCAGCAGTAATTAGTTTTGCTCTTCTATAGCAGGTATTGCAGTGTTATAGATAGTTCTTTCTTTCTTTTAGTTTTTTGTAAGAAATGTATGCTGTATGGATTTCTGCTTATTTTTTATGTGGCATGGTAGTATATTTATTTTCTCCAGTAATGTTAATACTCCGATTCAGTGATGATTGGGATTTGTTTTCTAGTCAATGTGAGTTCTGAGATTTAATGTTTGGAAATGTATTGATTCTTAGGAGCATATGTGCTTTGCTAATCATTAATATGCACTTGTAATTGCTTCTTGCAGCAACTATGGGGGATGCACTTTATGTATTTCATTGCTTGTGGACATCTGTAACCTTGCTTTCCTCACATAAGTTTGTTAGGTTGCATTTAACCTTTGATTAACACTACACCAATCATCTAGATTTCATGCTAAGTATCTGCTAAGTCTGGTTACATGGTGATATTTGCTCAGTAGATTTTTTGATCACTGAGTCTTACTTTAGCATTGGCAAACCTGTATAAATTTGTAAACCTGGATGATCCATTAGCTTAATACTACTTCACTGTCTACAGATAACTACTATTTTCTAGTATTACAATGTACTCTTCCAGTTAGCACTTCATTCATTATCCTTTCCCAAACTGTTGAGAAGCTTCTAAGCATGTAATTATTACCATTCCCACAAATAAAATGAATGCTCACAATCCACATTATTCTACAATTCTGCACAGTCTTCAATCAAACCATTAAATAGTACAGATATTTTAGATGAAAAAGCATCTTTAGAACTTGCCCCTACAGTTAAAATAATCTGCGATTAGATAAACTCTGCCTACCTTTTCCCATTCTGATAAACCTTTTACAGCCCATTTTTTAGGATTGTAATATCATTATTTGTTAATTACTTGATTATTTGTTAAATTTTCTTCCTGTGCCCCAGCTGACTTCATCGTTCATTAAATCTGTACCAGATTACCAGTTACCCTTTTTCTGTTTCAATATTTCTTTAATCGTCTTACTTCCTTGCAGGACACAAATGGGTTGTATAATTTTGATGTCTGACCTTCTACCTGTTTCTGTAGACCTTTACATGATTTTTATTTCTTTGACATATTTAACTAGATTCTTGTGCCACTGGAAACTGCGGATGTTCCCATTGTCTGGGAAAGCTGTGAATTGTAATGTTGTACATTCATTTTAACTGTAAAGACTATATCTGTGAATTAGGCCATTAGCTCAGACTGTGGATGTAAGTGATCTACTTTTGTCTGTTTACCTGTCTAAAGACAGGCTGTGGTTGAATGTTACGGAAGTATCACTGGTGAAAATGGCACATGCTGACTCAAGTGTTTCAGGGTCTGTTGCTGCTCTATCAGTAGTGGTCATCTGCTATTCACCAATATAAAGCCAGTGTAATAAGACTATGCTCAGTAGTGTATTTTATTTTTATTTAATTTATTTTGGATAAACCAAGGCCCCATCTTTCCCATCTGCTCCATCTGCCTAACTTGGTGTGAGCTCATATGGATGTAAAAGACACCATTGCATTTATCAAAAACAAATGAAAATATCATCAGTAAATTATTTCACTTCATAATAAACATAAAAGCGCAAAAATGATTTTAAAGGAGAGGAGTATCCAACAACAAGCCTTTAAAACAAAAATTGGTAATACATTTAATAACATATCCCAGCACCCTTTCATTCACAAGCAAGATTTACATTTTGTTTTTCACTTCATTATTTCACTTCTTACTGAACACAAACTCATCACATTGTGCTAACCACTGATGCCATATACAAGCAGAAAATTCTAACATCAACTAGGCTGCTTTCTTTTTTAGGAATATCTTCATAATATCCAAAAAAAAATCATATACAGCACTCTCTCTTTATATATATATATATATATATATATATATATATATATATATATATATATATTTATGTAAAATTTGGACTTTCATACCTATCTCTGCTTTCCTGATAGAAATATATTATAATTTCACATTTTCTCAAAGTACGGTATATAGAGACTACTTCATTACATCTATTACACTTTCTTTCTTTAACTTTCTTATCCATGATCAACCCCTTAACAGGTAACTTTTTAAAGACAACCTCCAAATTCAATCTGCACATGCACACGATCTCATAAAACTATTTTTCTTACCTTCCATTGCTATTTTTTTATTTTTATTTAAACTACTGTATGGAATTACATACAAAAATGAGATATAATCCTGTAATACCACATTTTTATTATTTTCTAATACTCATATCAATTTTTCACTCTACAATTTTCCTTATCTTAGCTACTTCTCTTTCTTCTTTAATAAATTTACTCATGAATCCTTCTTGTAGAATATGTCAATATTTGCATGTAATATCATCCGTAATGATTTTGCATTTATGTTAATCATCTTAAGTAATGAGAAAAAATATAAATGTGTGTATGAAAAAACAAAGCAACAAAATGAAGGGGTCACCAAAGCTGAAGGCATAAAACTTAAAACTTTATTATAAAATCAAGTAAAATAAAATGATGAGTGCTTTTGAACTATTCACTAGTCCTTCCTCTGATTTAATTATTAAAATCGTTGCACCATTATATATGAAGGAATTACATATATAATGGTGCAATCTGGTCCAATCACAGAACTCCTTTATGGGCACACCTTCTTGCCAACCAATCATATTTTCTGTTTAAGCCTATAAACCTTTAGGGCTGGTTTAACTGATATATTAGTATTTAAACCTGGTGGTCTGTATGCTTGTAGGGCTGCTATACATTTCATCTCAATAGTTTCAGTCGCTAGCATCTTATCCCCACCTCGTATATCATCATTTTCTACTTGCAGAGCCATGACCAGAAAGGAGTATCTTGGATGCTCTATGATGTGTTTAAACAACGGACTTTTATCATCCTTCAGTTTTATATCATTGATATGTTTCCTAATTCTCTCTCTAAACTATCTATCTGTTTTGCCTGTATAATGACTACTGCAGAAAGTGCAGTTGACTACATAGATCTAATGCCTGGTGCTGCATTTGGTGTAGTCTTTACATAAATAATGCTATTGTGTTATCAGATGTACAAATTCATTCCCTCTATTTATATACTCACAGGTGGGACATGTTCTGCATGGAAAAGTTCCAGTTTTAAAATTCCTGTCTCTGTTATATTATCTTTTAGTGTGACAGAGTAATTTCTGTAAATTCCTGTTCCTTTTAAAACCAAAGGTCAGGGATGAACCTACTATTTGCCTTAGCTTTTCATCTGATGTAAATATTTTCCAGCTGTTGTGAATGGTCTCACAAATATAACGGATATCATTGGAATAAGTTAGCATACATTGTGCTGTACTATTCTGTCCCCTATATATTGTTTCCATATTATCTGCAGTTGAGCTGAGAATCATACCATTCTTAGCTGTAAAATATGGTCATGCTCTCATTTTTCTAGTTTCATCCACTCAAACCATTACTTTTTGCACCTCTTTATGGCTATAGCCCCGTTGTACAAATTTTGGTTTAAGTTACACAATGCTTGATAAAATACCTCATTTTGCGTAGATAATCTACAAAGTCTACTCACTTGATTGTTAATAATATTACAGAATACATGATTCGCATGCATACTCCCTCTCTCTAAAAGGACATTGTCCTGGTCCCCTTCAAGAAACACATTACACCAAATGACATTTGAGGACCTTTATTAAATTTCCATAAACATAAATGTTAATCAATATTCATTCATTTCAACCAAACATGATACAGGCGAAATAACATCAATGTAAAATTATCTTCAGACAGGACAGCATAAACCTGCTCATACTGATCAGTAAATAGCGTCCATACCTTCACTCACTTACTTATGAAGCAGCGTACCCACTCACTTACATTACCCTTCATCAGTACTTATCAAGTAGCGTAACCGCTCACTTTCATTACCATTTATTCCATTATACTATCAATCCAATAAGCAGCTTCCTCCGCTTACTTATGTACTCAAGCAGCATAACCGCACACTTTCCTTTCCAAACTTATTGAATTGACAATCCAGTACCAGAGGGGGAACAGAAGAGGGCAAGCCTGCCCCTCTTCTCTGGCCACCAGCCTGACCAGGCTGTTCCCCCTCTCTGCAGCACACTTCCAGCAAACTAAACACCATTAATTCATCAGGCCAAAAATCATTCTGTGTACGCTGTCTCATTAACCAAGGTGGGTCGAGTTAACTCTTAAAACCCTATCACATAGCAAAATAAACAGTTACCGAAACAGCTGAAAACAAAAACACTGATCCTTCACCTATGCTAAGATAACGTAGCATCGCACTGCACATAAGCTAAATAATCCTCTCTTTATGACCAATGGCAGCTCTGCAATGACTTCAAGTGCATTATAAAAACCACACAGAGTCAACTACATGCCATCATGCCACATTCCAACCCCATTTACCACCCAATCCAATAATAACCAAATGAGCTCTCTTTAATGCCAGAGCAATAGCAATTCTAATGTCTTCCCCATCATTACCAACCAAAACAGTATCATTAAACTCCCGTTGTCTAAGAATCCTGCCATCACACTATCTCTTATAAGTATTTTTTTTAAATGCAGGGCTTGTCCAGGATTTGAGCTCAGGACCTCTCCACACAAAGCAAGAATCATACCCCTAGACCAACAAGCCACCCCCATAAAACAGCTTAACAGCCATCATGGCATTCTAGCAACTCAACAAAACAAGCCATACTATTTCATTATTAAACCCAATTGCATACCATCATACCAATGAGATGTCTTTAGCGTAGGTGCAATATCAATCCAGACATTAAACCAACCAGTCTTTATAACATGAAATGGTTAAACAACCATCATGGCATTGTTAGCAGCCCAGTCACCATCAGCCCTGTAAGTTCCATATTGGCAACTGGAAACAAACTATAATCCCCCAACAACCCTAATGAACCTCCTACACCAGCTAACACAAACACCAAAAGTAAAATAAATACTCCATGTCCCCTCAATCATTCTCCCTCATACAAGCCACTGACTCAACCCCCCAGCTTATATACCTTATCACATACATAGCCAAAGTGACAAACAGGCCACCAAAGCTCTATAACATAACTAGCCAAATTAACTAACTACCTAAACTGCTGAAATTATAACACTAATCCCACTCCAATGCTAAAATAACCAACCATAACCTTGCCTAACCTGTATATGTTAAATAAATTGACACTCAACTAAGAACCCATAGTAGCTTACAATTATTCCAAATTGTTACCCCCCAAATGTACCACCAAAACACTGAACTCAAAGCCACGCAAAAGCAAATTCAAGAACAATTGCCCACTATCATGCCTAACTGAAGCCCTATTTTACTGCCCAATGGACATAATATCCGTATGAAATTTCCTTTTCAAAACCAATTTTAATAGCAATTCAACTACACCAACCACCCAATGTAATGAAAAAACATTTAATGTCATTATAGCATTTGCTGATCAACAAAAACACCCTATGAATGAATTCAATACACCCATTACAAAGAAAAGCACACCACATGAACTGCAGCCCAGTAATCTTCATTACCTACATCAACCCTCGACACACAAACTATTCTGTCAATGGCCATTATCAGTTAATCCTCACCCTATCAAACCTACTCTGACCCTACAAGACAATGAAACCCCTAACCTGGATTACGTTTGCATACCATTATCACCTGTGTAACTATACTACTCGCAGCTAACACCTCATTGACCAAATGAACTGCCCAGCCTTGATCCCAAAGCAGACAAATACCCAATCTTTCTCACCAACTCCTACCCAGGGCAACTGCAACACAAATTTAATCACTATGGCAATATCCTACAATAAGCCATCCATATAAAGGGAGCTCCAGGCCCCTGCAACACCAGTTAAACCAAACTATCAATGCCCTGCCATAAGCCTACCTTAAGAACATGCCTTGATTAAGGCTTCCCACTTCTGCTTAACCACAAAGCCCCGGTTCCTGCAACACCCCCATCATACATGTATACCTACCATGCCCCATAAAACTCAACCTGCCTCTAAAAGTCATACATAACTGGAAATTGACTCTACCCCAACTGTGGTACCCCATACTCCTCCCCATAAATGACTCCCACCCAGCTTCACCCTGCCCCCATAAATTCTCCTCACATGCCCCCACAACCTCCAATCTGAACCAAAACTGACATACCTTTATGAGCACAAAGTAAGATTACCTCTAACCTCATAGTGCCCACTCCTGCAACAGGAACACTCCAGAGCAGCACACCAACACAGCAGAATATATCACCTTCAAAAACCACTTCCTGCAGCGCACCGCTCTAACCAGTAGGACATCGACACTGCGACAGCCTCCATCACCATTCGAACCCACCTCCTTCAGGTCACCGACTGATACCCCGTCCGCAGTGCCCCACCTGCAAAAGAAAGGAAACTGTAAATTCTTAGCACACACACAGCCAAAACATCTTAATGATGAAGTTAAGACCTGACTGGAGCATACCTTGCTCACCAAATGTACGCTCGGTTATGGAAACAATATGGACAAGCCATAAATTACTCTGACACTATACCTCCCAACTGACACAACACAAATAACAGAATTAGTAGAAAATATGACCATGTTCATCAATGGACAGCTACAAACCTCTGGGTGCAAAATATGGGCAAAGCCATAAGAATGGGAGAGCGAGTGACACAGCCCAAATAGGATAGCCTAAATATATTGCTCCCCCAAACCTAGACAGCTGGTAGAATAGCAGATTTGCACCCAAGTAACCCACAAACCTGACCTCAACCTGGTCCGTGACATCAATAGGACTTGTTAACAGGAGAGATTTGTGTCCCACAAACTCCTCCATCTGTGGAATAGATTCTCTGTCCACTCAGAGTACCTCATTATCCCTTCTCAAGCACAACCTGGTTAACTGGATGGGAAACAGAAAATACACCCCTGGTATTCCACCTGTGTCCCTAAACTAATGCAAGTGTTACAGATAAGGCATGTCACAAATGCATGAGTCAGCTGCTAAGAGTTGTGCCAGCCTTCTTTGCAAGAAGTAAAAAGTAGGGCTTTTTACTTCATACACCTAACTCAGTCACTTTACCATAGCTGTGGCTTCTTAACTGACATTGTAGCTCTGTATCTCGTAATCCCTCTTAAAACTGGTGACTTTGGAGGAAAGGTGGTGAATTACGCTTCATAAGTAATGACAATAATTAAGAGTTATAAACTTCTTTTACATCAGAAAATGTATATTAATTCACATTCTCTTATCCTGTTAAAGTCTCAAGTTAGTGCTAATATTTTATAAATGTCATTGCCCTTTCCCGGATTTGTCTCTGATTCTGCTGAAATTTGAGAGCTATTCATGGAACACACAGGCACATGTTTAACTGCATGTTCGCATGCTACCCGGTAGCATACTTCTCTAATAAGAGCAGTGAACAGGCATCATTTAGAAAGCATTATAGACGTTCCCTCTATTGTAGGTTTGGCAAAAGAAATATACTGTACTTGATTCCAAAGGACTGCCTAATGGTAGACCAGGCATCTCACAGCTGTTACATATAAGACCAACTATGGGGAAAGAGAGAGGAAAAAAAAAAGAGATACACACTAGCAAAGCAGTACCTGCCAAACTTGTAACCAATAAGCCAACCATATCTGCTGCTAGAAAATTAAATACCAGTGTACAGATCAGTGGGCCATGTGACATGCCAGCAAACAAAGAATTAATTAGCACATTTCCACACAAGGTTAGCCCATCTTCTAACATCCACTATGCCTGCTTTCAATGTATTATCTGTTGTTACCGCCAATGCCTCAGCTCACAAGATTCAAACAGTTTTCATAGCTGTGTAGGGTTGTAAAATAACCATAGGGCATGCTCATATCTATGGCCCATGTTTTACAAAACACTGGTTCTCCAGCAAATCAGTGGCAATTAAAGACTGAAGCCACAAACCATGACAAGCACACACGCCCCATACTTCACCCCTTCAGAAAACCCAAGCCAATGTAAACTGCTACTCCATCAAGCTTTCATGTCTGTAAGAGTAATCTTTAAAAATTGTCCCCACCGTTGATCCTAATTATTGTTGCATCCCAAGTTCTAAATAAATTACTACTACTGTGTCCAAAAAACACGAAAAAAGTGAAGAGCAACCAAGAACAATGTCCTGACGCACCCGTGAGGCAATAATTCAACTGCTGCAATGCGGTTGTAGAAAAACAGGTTTAATTCCGTAACAAATCCTTTGGTACAAGAAAAACAACGTGGAGACAAGCGCTTTCGCCTGGACAATTCCAGGCTTTATCAAGTCAGAAAACAAAACAGAGTATCAGAACACTGCTTAAATACATAAACCACGTGCTAAATTTAATTGATAATTAAAAAAATCAATTGATTAATTTAGTCTTGATGTTTTGGAGGACATACGCCATTTTACTATCATATTATAAAAATTCATAAAAATGCTTATACTTGTGTAAAAAGGCATTTCCTATATTATATGCAATAATGCCTTTTATTAAAAACCCATATATATATATACATTAAAAACAACGTTTGTATTACTTACTTTGCTTAAAATTTATAATAAACAACAAAACATAATCAATAAGACAAACAGCCAAAATATAAACTAATTGGCTGTGTTTTTTAGTCAAAACCATGTATACATTGTATCAACCTGGCACCTATCTAACTGAGTGCAATTTATAATCTGGCTCTTCTAAGCTTAAGAACTGGCCCTATACTTAATGTCTCATTCATGCCAGGTGTGCTGCCAGCATCAAGCCTAAGCTGCCAGATTAATTCCCTGAACTCCAGGGTGGATTCCCAGTCCCCACCCCTATTACTAGGATGCACCTGCTCAAGCACCATAAAGGCTAACTTAAAATTAGTCAAAAGAACGTATGGCAGACACAAGCTAGAAAACACAATGCAGCAGCCGGTAATAGCGTAAGATAGATTTAATTTCCGCTTTCGTCACAACTTCATCAGAATACAAATAATCATGACACTAAAGCAGTTTAAATAGCTAATTCAATTAAAAAATCAATTAAGTAATCTATGAAATAATAACATAAATACACAAATATATGCAAAAAATGAACTCTCAAACATTAAAATAAGCCCTTAAATCTATACCTTGATATTTTTTAATGGTTAGTTTTCCATTTTTTAAAAAACATTTTAAATTTATACTCTCATTAAGACCAGGATAGACGTCTGACTTCAATCTAATCTGCCATAAACATTCCCTTTGCTCAATATAGTTCTTAAAATCCCCAGCCCTATTGTCTGGTTTACATTTTTCTAGTACTGAAAATAAAAATTTGTTAAATGTTGCACATGAAATAGAATGCTTGTATAGGGCGTTGTTGTGGTCCTTAGCTTTGATTGCATATAAATGTTCCTTAATACGAGTAGCTAAAGACCTAGATGTCATTCCCACATAAAATCCGGGGCAAGAAGAGCAAATGCTAACATAAACCACTCCAACGGTATTGCAGTCAATGAAGTCAGAGACTGGAATAATTCTGTCAGAAGTAGCAATGTTAATATAAGGACCCTCAGCTATATATCTACAGATATGGCAATTGTGACAACGAAACATTCCTGTTTTGTTGTTCAAAGTAACTGAATCAATAGTATGATGATGTTCTAATATATTTTTTAATGTGTTCGTCTTGCGAAACACAAATTTTGGATCTTTACCAACTAATTTAAAAATATCTCTATTTCCTTGTATGACTTTCCAGTTATTCTGAATAATGTTTTGGATCCTGTAGTTATCAACACTCATGTCAAAGGAGCAAATAATGTCGTTATTCATATTTTGTTTGTTACCATGAATAAAAACTGTATGGGTATCGTGCAATATAGCAGGATAATGAGTCACTCTTTTGTTATAAACTTCCTCACCCGTTTTAAACAACAATTCCTCATTATATCCTCGTTGCTGGAATAAATGTGTAATGAAGTGAAATTCAGAAACCAATACATCAAGTTTAGTGGTCATTCGACAAGCTCGAATGAACTGCCCTCTTGGAATGTTTTTCTTCATGTATAAAGGATGTCCACTGTTGTTGTGTAAATAACCATTTGTAAAGGTCTCTTTTCTATGAATTTTGCTATGAAATATATGTTCATCCTTGTCCCACCATATATGGGTGTCTAAAAAATTGACTGCAAGTCCTGCTTCACCTAATGTGAACTTAATGTACCCAGAAAAAGAATTAATTTTATTAAGAAACAATTGAACCATGTCTATATTTCCTTCTATAATAAAAAACAAATCGTCAATAAATCTACAGAAAAAAAGAATGTTAAAATGTTCTTTTAAAACTGGAATAAATTCTAGTTCCCACCATGCCATTACAAGGTTGGCAAAGGCTGGTGCTGCCGATGACCCCATGGCTACGCCACGCTTTTGTCTGTAGTATGCCTTGCCAAACATGAAAAAATTATTCTCTAGAATAATTTCTATAAATCTACATATAACATTAATGAGGGAATTATTAAATAAATTCTTAGTAACTAAATAGCTATGGACAGCTTCAACCCCTTCGTCATGGGGGATACAAGAATAAAGAGAAATAACATCTACAGTAAGCATGACGTGTTTGGAATCATCAAATGTATTGGTGGAAACCTTGTTGGAGAAAACATAAATTTTTTCTAAGAAGTGCCAAGAATCTTGTATGTATGATACATTCTCACAAATCAATGGTCCCAACAGGGCATCAACGATTAAAGAAATTCCTTCAGTTACAGAATGGGGGGAAGATACAATGAGACGTAAGGGTGGATTAGAAATATTTTTATGAGTTTTTGGAACTCCAAAAATAACACCAATTTTGGGTTTATCAATCAAACAAAAATTGTATAATTTTAAATTAATCTCACTAGTCATTAAGGCATCATATAAATATGAATGCACTACTCCAAAACTTTTCAGTATCTCATAATAAGGTACAGATTCATATTCATTAGTATCATTTAACATATCTAACATGTTGGCATTATATTGTTCATGTTCCATGATAACTGTATTGGACCCCTTATCGCTTTTCATAAACCTAAGTTTCCCTGTAAGTGATTTTAAATTGCGTAAGGCTATTCTTTCTTGAACTGTCAAGTTGTCATGGAAATAAATTTTTGACTTAAATAAGCTTTCAATGTCCTTAATACACAAATCTTCAAAAGTTTTAAGAGTGTGGTGAAGAGTAGGGACATAACAAGAAGGTTTATAAAGACAAACAAGCAGCCTATTTCATCCAGTATAGTTGCTGGTAATAATCATTCTAGCAACTATAATGTTGAATTTCCGCCGCTGGTATCAGGTTCGTCTTGTATTGACATTCTAAAAGACAAACAAGTGGACAGACAAGTTGACAGTAATGGCATTAAGGGTTCTACTACTGGGAACTCTGATTGTCGTTCTATCTCCAGTTTGGTAAACATCACTAAAAGGCAAACTGACTTAAATGAGTCCATTAATAGTCATAAGAACAAAAAGAAAGGTCAAGATACAGACAACATAAAAAGTACTATTTTGACTAGGAGCCGTACTTTTTTGGGCTCGAATTCGTCGGGGGACGAATGTTAAATAATGATGTGGTTAACACTGATGGTTTTGGTATCATTAATTTGTCTAATTATTCTTTTAGTAAGTCTGAATTAGCAGTGCTCAGTTATGGTTTTAATTTTATTCCGTATAAAAGGGCTAATTTTGGAAAAACAATAATTGATTTGAAAAAATACACCAGAAAATTAAATCTATCTTTTTTGATGCATGATATTCCTGCATCTAACAAATGTCTTTATAAACCTTCTTGTTATGTCCCTACTCTTCACCACACTCTTAAAACTTTTGAAGATTTGTGTATTAAGGACATTGAAAGCTTATTTAAGTCAAAAATTTATTTCCATGACAACTTGACAGTTCAAGAAAGAATAGCCTTACGCAATTTAAAATCACTTACAGGGAAACTTAGGTTTATGAAAAGCGATAAGGGGTCCAATACAGTTATCATGGAACATGAACAATATAATGCCAACATGTTAGATATGTTAAATGATACTAATGAATATGAATCTGTACCTTATTATGAGATACTGAAAAGTTTTGGAGTAGTGCATTCATATTTATATGATGCCTTAATGACTAGTGAGATTAATTTAAAATTATACAATTTTTGTTTGATTGATAAACCCAAAATTGGTGTTATTTTTGGAGTTCCAAAAACTCATAAAAATATTTCTAATCCACCCTTACGTCTCATTGTATCTTCCCCCCATTCTGTAACTGAAGGAATTTCTTTAATCGTTGATGCCCTGTTGGGACCATTGATTTGTGAGAATGTATCATACATACAAGATTCTTGGCACTTCTTAGAAAAAATTTATGTTTTCTCCAACAAGGTTTCCACCAATACATTTGATGATTCCAAACACGTCATGCTTACTGTAGATGTTATTTCTCTTTATTCTTGTATCCCCCATGACGAAGGGGTTGAAGCTGTCCGTAGCTATTTAGTTACTAAGAATTTATTTAATAATTCCCTCATTAATGTTATATGTAGATTTATAGAAATTATTCTAGAGAATAATTTTTTCATGTTTGGCAAGGCATACTACAGACAAAAGCGTGGCGTAGCCATGGGGTCATCGGCAGCACCAGCCTTTGCCAACCTTGTAATGGCATGGTGGGAACTAGAATTTATTCCAGTTTTAAAAGAACATTTTAACATTCTTTTTTTCTGTAGATTTATTGACGATTTGTTTTTTATTATAGAAGGAAATATAGACATGTTTCAATTGTTTCTTAATAAAATTAATTCTTTTTCTGGGTACATTAAGTTCACATTAGGTGAAGCAGGACTTGCAGTCAATTTTTTAGACACCCATATATGGTGGGACAAGGATGAACATATATTTCATAGCAAAATTCATAGAAAAGAGACCTTTACAAATGGTTATTTACACAACAATAGTGGACATCCTTTATACATGAAGAAAAACATTCCAAGAGGGCAGTTCATTCGAGCTTGTCGAATGACCACTAAACTTGATGTATTGGTTTCTGAATTTCACTTCATTACACATTTATTCCAGCAACGAGGATATAATGAGGAATTATTGTTTAAAACGGGTGAGGAAGTTTATAACAAAAGAGTGACTCATTATCCTGCTATATTGCACGATACCCATACAGTTTTTATTCATGGTAACAAACAAAATATGAATAACGACATTATTTGCTCCTTTGACATGAGTGTTGATAACTACAGGATCCAAAACATTATTCAGAATAACTGGAAAGTCATACAAGGAAATAGAGATATTTTTAAATTAGTTGGTAAAGATCCAAAATTTGTGTTTCGCAAGACGAACACATTAAAAAATATATTAGAACATCATCATACTATTGATTCAGTTACTTTGAACAACAAAACAGGAATGTTTCGTTGTCACAATTGCCATATCTGTAGATATATAGCTGAGGGTCCTTATATTAACATTGCTACTTCTGACAGAATTATTCCAGTCTCTGACTTCATTGACTGCAATACCGTTGGAGTGGTTTATGTTAGCATTTGCTCTTCTTGCCCCGGATTTTATGTGGGAATGACATCTAGGTCTTTAGCTACTCGTATTAAGGAACATTTATATGCAATCAAAGCTAAGGACCACAACAACGCCCTATACAAGCATTCTATTTCATGTGCAACATTTAACAAATTTTTATTTTCAGTACTAGAAAAATGTAAACCAGACAATAGGGCTGGGGATTTTAAGAACTATATTGAGCAAAGGGAATGTTTATGGCAGATTAGATTGAAGTCAGACGTCTATCCTGGTCTTAATGAGAGTATAAATTTAAAATGTTTTTTAAAAAATGGAAAACTAACCATTAAAAAATATCAAGGTATAGATTTAAGGGCTTATTTTAATGTTTGAGAGTTCATTTTTTGCATATATTTGTGTATTTATGTTATTATTTCATAGATTACTTAATTGATTTTTTAATTGAATTAGCTATTTAAACTGCTTTAGTGTCATGATTATTTGTATTCTGATGAAGTTGTGACGAAAGCGGAAATTAAATCTATCTTACGCTATTACCGGCTGCTGCATTGTGTTTTCTAGCTTGTGTCTGCCATACGTTCTTTTGAATAGTTTTTTTTTGACGTGTTGTTTGGTATATTAGTAACTTAAAATTAGGGCAACTGAGGGAGTGCTTATAGAATGCGTTGCTGTCTTTCTTTTTGTCTATGTCATATGTGTGCTCATATATACGCTTCCTAAACTCCCTTTCAGTTTTTCCTATATAAAACGCACCGCAGGTCAAACAAAACCCAATATATACCACCCCTTTCGTGTTACAGGTGTGATACCCGTGTGGTTTCAAGTTGGTTCTACGTGCTTTTAAATATAACCGATTACTATTAATGATAAGAGGGCATTGTTTACACATGCCGCATTTGAAGGTACCATTCCTTTGTTTGATTGTCGTGTCAGTGCTAATATGCTTTTGCTCAAACACCTCCTTTAAATTGCGGCCTCTTTTTCTGACAAAGGTTGGTCTTTTAGCAACCAAATTCTTGAATTCATCATTGGATTGTAAAACAAACCAAAATTTTGTGATTATATCCTCGATTTCCTTTGAGTTCTCTGAAAAAGTGTAGATAAAATAATTGGGGTTATCCTGTGTTTGTATATTGGGGATTCTGGGATTGGGCAAACCAACATTGTTGTTCCCAAACAAAGGTGTATATAAAGTGTCCCTTTTACTGAGAATTTCGTGAATAAGATTATTCACCAAATACTCCGGGTAACCCCTGTCTGTAAACATTCCCCTAAGGTTGTTAGCTTCAGCAATGAAATCAGGCAGCCTACTACACATGCGTGATGCCCTGATTAGTAAACCTTTTACTATGCCTTTCTTTTGTTGAAATGGATGCTGGCTATTGAAATGCAGCAGGGAATTGGAAAATGTAGGTTTCCTGTAGATCTTAGAATATAGTTCCACTGATTCAGCATCCCTCAGGATTGCTACATCAAGGTAGTGAAGTTCATGCTCATTGATTTCATGGGTGAAAGATAAAAAATCAGTAGAAGAGTTAATATGTTACAAAAACCCTGTAACTTGTTCTCTAGTGCCGTCCCAGATGATGCAAATGTCATCCAGGTATCGGCAATAAAAAGTGATGTGTTTTGCCCAAATAGACTGAAAAATGTGCACCTGCTCCCATCTGTGTAATACCGCATTGGCATATACGGTAGCACAGGAAGCACCCATGGCTACGCCCTTCAATTGTCTAAACAATTCGCCATTGAAAAACACATAGCTGTTGTTTAAAGCAATGTTTAACATCTCAGTGGTTAAATTGATGATGTTATTGCTGAGTCCGGTTTCATGTTTAAGGAAATCGGTGAACCATTCAACCCCCACCGTGTGGGGTATACTAGGGAATAACTCTTTAATATCTACAGTGATCATTAATGAAGAAGTGAGACATTTTTCTTTAGGAAAAAGTTTGAGAAACTCCCAGGAATCTTTGATCACATGGGTCATAGCCAGGGTGTGCTTTTTGGTGACAAAATCTATAAATTTAGAAATGGGTTCCGTTACCCCGCCCGCACCTGAGACAATTGGTCTGAATGGTAACGGGCTGATGCCTTTGTGGGTTTTGGGAATTCCAAAAATAATAGGAACCCTGGGTTTGTTGACTAATAGAAAATTGTAAAGTTGCTCATTAATAGCTCCTTGTAACAAGTGATCATATAATGTATATTTGATCTTAGCTAGAGCTATACTGTACTCATTGCGAGATATGAGACCGTACTGTTGGTCATCGTGCAATATATTATGTATGCACTCTTCATAGGTGTGGTCGTACATAAGTACAACACCGCCACCCTTGTCCGGTTTCATTACCCTAACGTGCTCCTTGGATAACATAGCAATATATTCAAATTCTTGTTTGGTTAAGTTAGATTGCTGGGTATTCTTAGGATGAAAAAACCTGTCTCGCAATTCATGCTCCACCAACTCCTCATAGAGTTTTAAAGGTTGAACCATCGGTGGGTTAAATGTACTTTTTCTATTAAGCCCATTTGTATTGTATGTTGAGTTTTTGAAAAAATGTTTCAAATTGAGTGCTCGAGTAAATAGTTTGAGATCCACCAATAAATTTGCTAAATTAATTCTATTGGAAGGTACAAATTGAAAGCCTTTGGTAAAAATACCAAAGGCTAAAGGGTGTATTGGAACTTCAGTGAAATTGTATATGCTGAAGTTATTCATTTTAGACACCTTACAATTAATATCGTCTATAATTTGAATACAATCATGATTAGCATTAAACCCAATCAAAGTACATGGGTCACCATAACAAGTATGATCAAGAACATTGTCATCATAGTTTACTACACTTGTTTGTTGTTCCATCTGGTTCCTGCCCTCTGTGGTTTGTACCCCCATCCCCCGGTTCTCCCCGGGGGGTAATGAAAATCCTGATTGCGTTCTTTCCTGTCCTTTTCAGCCAGGCGTTCACTTCTGCGTGGGGCTTCATTGTAATTACCCTGAAACACTTCGTCAGTTCCACTGTCAAAAGTACTATTGTATCTACCATTGCTCACCGGTTTGTTATAACAAGGGTATGCTTTCTCTTCCCTGTACTCATGTATATCCCTTTCGAGCTTTTTAATTTTTCTGGCAATAATTTTGGTGCAAAATTGGTCAACTTCATCAAAGACTTTGTCATAGTCATGTTTGACCATGCCAAAGTCAGAATCAGAAATGACAGTGTTATGAAGATTGTTTAGTTCCTCAGTAAGTGCCCTAGCCTTCTTTTCATATTCCTCTAACATAACTGTTATAACCTCAAGGCCTGCTCTGTCAAAAATGCTGCAAAGCTGTTTGTATTGTGCAGAACCATGTATTACAAAATTCTGAAATTTAAACAAGCGTAGCCCCTTAGGGATACGCTTGGTCCTAACACATTCTGTCAAGTAATCAATCTCACATTGATTACTTTTTAATGCATACAACTTATTTTTGAAAGTAGCAAAATCTGTGTCAATAGCCACAGAATTAACTTGATTGACAGTACCTTTACTGAAGTTGAAGGGCTGGTTCGCCCAATTTGCAAAATCAAAATCTTTCGTTTTGTCCTTGCTTTTTTTAGGACAAGCTCCTAAATTGGTGCGGTTGTTGGGAGGTTTTGTACTTTCCTGATTCGCATGATTTTCGTGAGAAGCTTCCGATAGGGTCATGTTTCCATCCATTACCCCTCCAGCAGTCCGTTGTATCGTTGGAACAGCAGTGCCTGAGATATTGGGCGAAGAACTTCCAATATCATCTTTACGTTGTTGTTTAAGCAGTCCCTTAAGTTCGGTTAGCATGTCTAACACCTGGTTGAATTCCGCTCGCGTTACAGGAAGATTGGATTCGGTTTCCTGTAGCAAGCGGGGTGTAACTGCAGGATTGAACGCCTCAACGTCGGTGGTCATGGTATCACAACTGGAACCAAAAAACACGAAAAAAGTGAAGAGCAACCAAGAACAATGTCCTGACGCACCCGTGAGGCAATAATTCAACTGCTGCAATGCGGTTGTAGAAAAACAGGTTTAATTCCATAACAAATCCTTTGGTACAAGAAAAACAACGTGGAGACAAGCGCTTTCGCCTGGACAATTAAACATGAAACCGGACTCAGCAATAACATCATCAATTTAACCACTGAGATGTTAAACATTGTTTTAAACAACAGCTATGTGTTTTTCAACGACGAATTGTTTAGACAATTGAAGGGCGTAGCCATGGGTGCTTCCTGTGCTACCGTATATGCCAATGCGGTATTACACAGATGGGAGCAGGTGCACATTTTTCAGTCTATTTGGGCAAAACACATCACTTTTTATTGCCGATACCTGGATGACATTTGCATCATCTGCGACGGCACTAGAGAACAAGTTACAGGGTTTTTGGAACATATTAACTCTTCTACTGATTTTTTATCTTTCACCCATGAAATCAACGAGCATGAACTTCACTACCTTGATGTAGCAATCCTGAGGGATGCTGAATCAATGGAACTATATTCTAAGATCTACAGGAAACCTACATTTTCCAATTCCCTGTTGCATTTCAATAGCCAGCATCCATTTCAACAAAAGAAAGGCATAGTAAAGGTTTACTAATCAGGGCATCACGCATGTGTAGTAGGCTGCCTGATTTCATTGCTGAAGCTAACAACCTTAGGGGAATGTTTACAGACAGGGGTTACCCGGAGTATTTGGTGAATAATCTTATTCACGAAATTCTCAGTAAAAGGGACACTTTATATACACCTTTGTTTGGGAACAACAATGTTGGTTTGCCCAATCCGAGAATCCCCAATATAAAAAAACACAGGATAACCCCAATTATTTTATCTACACTTTTTCAGAGAACTCAAAGGAAATCGAGGATATAATCACAAAATTTTGGTTTGTTTTACAATCCAATGATGAATTCAAGAATTTGGTTGCTAAAAGACCAACCTTTGTCAGAAAAAGAGGCCGCAATTTAAAGGAGGTGTTTGAGCAAAAGCATATTAGCACTGACACGACAATCAAACAAAGGAATGGTACCTTCAAATGCGGCATGTGTAAACAATGCCCTCTTATCATTAATAGTAATCGGTTATATTTAAAAGCACGTAGAACCAACTTGAAACCACACGGGTATCACACCTGTAACACAAAAGGGGTGGTATATATTGGGTTTTGTTTGACCTGCGGTGCGTTTTATATAGGAAAAACTGAAAGGGAGTTTAGGAAGCGTATATATGAGCACACATATGACATAGACAAAAAGAAAGACAGCAACGCATTCTATAAGCACTCCCTCAGTTGCCCTAATTTTAAGTTAGCCTTTATGGTGCTTGAGCAGGTGCATCCTAGTAATAGGGGTGGGGACTGGGAATCTACCCTGGAGTTCAGGGAATTAATCTGGCAGCTTAGGCTTGATGCTGGCAGCACACCTGGCATGAATGAGACATTAAGTATAGGGCCAGTTCTTAAGCTTAGAAGAGCCAGATTATAAATTGCACTCAGTTAGATAGGTGCCAGGTTGATACAATGTATACATGGTTTTGACTAAAAAACACAGCCAATTAGTTTATATTTTGGCTGTTTGTCTTATTGATTATGTTTTGTTGTTTATTATAAATTTTAAGCAAAGTAAGTAATACAAACGTTGTTTTTAATGTATATATATGGGTTTTTAATAAAAGGCATTATTGCATATAATATAGGAAATGCCTTTTTACACAAGTATAAGCATTTTTATGAATTTTTATAATATGATAGTAAAATGGCGTATGTCCTCCAAAACATCAAGACTAAATTAATCAATTGATTTTTTTTAATTATCAATTAAATTTAGCACGTGGTTTATGTATTTAAGCAGTGTTCTGATACTCTGTTTTGTTTTCTGACTTGATAAAGCCTGGAATTGTCCAGGCGAAAGTGCTTGTCTCCACGTTGTTTTCCTTGTACCAAAGGATTTGTTACGGAATTAAACCTGTTTTTCTACAACTGCATTGCAGCAGTTGAATTATTGCCTCACGGGTGCGTCAGGACATTGTTCTTGGTTACTACTACTGTGTGCCAAAGAGCTCCACTTCCACTGAGCTTTTAACTCTTGCTTACTACCTCCACTAACATATTAAACTTAACATACAGCCCTTCCAATTGCACAGATCTTGTGCAGTCTATACAGCCTCAACATGTACCGCGCATGCATTGGTACTGCTCATGCGCTGCAGCAGGCATTTCTCCCCTTCACTCAAAGCCCGCAAAAATCATCCACCACTGCAAGAAACCTTTAGCCTAATAACCTGAGGAATTACCTCAAGACAGCAATAGTGGCCTCCATCAGCAATTAACTAAATTCAAAACAAACAAACATTCTAGCCATAAAGAAATGAACAAACATCCATGGTAGCCTACCCCCACCACCAACAAATAGCAGCCTACATAATCAGTAGTGAGAATGAAACTCAAGTACCTTGCTATTTAGTGGGTTGGTCCAAACTGATCTACCAGCCAGTGACTCATGTACCTTGCAGCAGAAACCTAGTAAGTGAGCTGTAAGCCACAAGAAAACACACACCACACTAATGAAGCAACATCTAATCACCATGCAAACTCCACATAAACCATACCATTATTCCAAGTTACGATAGTATCACTACCCAAATAAAATTAAACTATGCAGATACTGAGCTGCATCTAACTCACCATGGGGCAAAGTGTCACAGCAAAACTCTGCACCCCTAGGACCCACAAAAAAATGAAGCTGCAGCATTTCAACCCTGTGTAAACTCACTGCACGCTACAAAATCCCAAGTGCCCAGGCCAACCCCAACACCCAAACCAGGTCAGGGACAGACCCCAAATGCAGCTGCCACCAGCTTTAGAAACTGGAAAGCATCCAACTAGGTGAATGTGGACACTCACACATGCCACCAGCTTTTTTTTTTTTTTTAATAATAGCATTAAACTACATTTGAGCGATAGCAACTTCCTCCCCCTGCGGAACTTGTTGCCCTTGAAACAGCCATCGTAGCTCCCCCGAGCCCCCAAACTACCACCAAGAGAAACAGAGAAAAACAAACTCTCTCTCTTTTTTTTTTGGAGTTATTCCATATAACTGCAAACTGCTGCCGCACTGATGCACCCCTCTCACCACCTCACAGCACTTGAGGAAGTGCAGCTATGGGGCAGAAAGACAGGCAGCGTAATAATGGCAATGGTCCTGTAATCTAATTAGTTGCTCCACACAACGAACCTGTCTTGACAACCTGCTCCCACCAATGACTAGCAATCTACCTTGGTAGAGAACATGCGGTGCTTGTTTTTTCTTGCTCAGAAGGCACATTCTCTGCATGCAGACTACCACACCATTAACAGAAGCTGCAACAAATAAACTTTTTTTTTGTATTTATTTCATATAACTGTACACTGCCGCTGTACCGATGTACTCATCCCACCATGTCACAGCAATAACCATAAGGGCTACATTTCCTGAAGAATTAGAACCTTAATGGAGCCTAATATAACAATAGGAAAGCAAGCAAACTATGTCAAAAAAGCAGTTTATCCCAACATCATAAATCACAGTTAAGAATTAAGAGCTGGCAGCAGTGGTGGAGTAGTAAACCACTATAAAATTCTACCCTCGCACAGGTTATACCAAAGCATTATTACAACACCCTTCCCACACACAGTTAAGTACCATACAAGTTCCCTCTTTATGAAATCTGCTCAATAAGCACTATTACAGCCCAGGAAAGCAAAGAATGCCCATTGAAATAGCAAACTAAAAGAAGCCACGTAGCTCACCAGCATATTATCTACGAATTAAAGAAAACCAGCAACAAGCAGAGGGATCCAGAGGTAACCAACACCACCAAATTACAATCTGCCAACACATAGCCCACAAAAAAAAAAATATATATATATATATATACATATATATATATACATAAATTCCTTTCTCCATACCTGCCAGAATTAACCCAAGGCCTACCTGCTCTCAAGGTACCTACAGGTCGTCGTGGACGTACAACTTGCAGTAGCAAGTTCACGCCAAAATGTGACTCCTAGTCCAGTTGCACTTGCCTAACATCCTCTAAGCTCCTCCCTACCCCTACCTCACTTCCTCCCAAAACTCATCCATTCCTATTTAACCCTATCCTCACCCTATCCTCCCAAATCCTGCTACTCTAACTAAGCCCCCACTTTGAAGATGTCCCTGGACAAAATGGTCCATTTCAAACCTCATTTCTCTCTGCAGGATATCCTGTAAAGACTAGTGTCAGTTTTGCCTCTAGTATCTTTCACAAGTTTAACATCCAAAAACTCTACATTAGTGGTTGGATAGCATAAAGTAAACTTCAAAAATTCTGTAGTGGTCTCCAGATATGAAATAAATGCTCTCAGGTGCTCAAAACTTTCTTCCCATACAAAATATATGTCATCAGTAAATCTTGCATAGCATTTTACAGCTGCTGAATAAATATTGCCTTCATTAAAGACATATTGGTCTTCCCAACGAGCAAGAACCAAATTAGCATAACTATTGGCACAGGGTGTGCCCATAGCAACACCCCGTGTTTGCCAATGTATGCCGTTATCCAAAATAAAAACATTGTAGCTTAGAATAATGTCTAAGAGAATGAATATTAAACTGATCATCTCTTCAGTATTCATTCTGTTGTTTCATCTTTACATACACATTTTGCATTATTTCTTAAACTGTACGTTCTCACATTCTCTATTGTGTGTGTGTGTGTGTGTGTGTGTGTGTGTGTGTGTGTGTGTGTGTGTGTGTGTGTGTGTGTGTGTGCCTAACCTGGACTGGGATTTTATTCCAGAGTGAAGGGAGCCTCTGGGTTATGAATCTGTCCCTCCAGCATGTCCTATTTATTTCAGTGCTGAGGTTCAAGTCTCTCGAGCGCGTAGCTCGATGGGATTTGGATTTTCTGAGGTGCAGCATGTCCATTAATTCCGGGTTGGACATGGCTTTATACGTCAGGCACAGATCTCCTCTGAACAGGCGGTATGCCACTGAGTAGAGCTGGAGTTTCTTTAACCGGGCAGCATATGGCATCTGTTTGAGCCCTTTGATCCTCTTGGTGAGGTACTTTTTGGGTCTTTCCAGTTGCTGCAGGTGTCTAGTAAGGTACATCCCAAAAGGGGCATTGTACTCAATTATGGGCCTGATGAGGGATGAGTAAAGAGGCACGATGACCTCCCCTGATCTAGATGTGAATCCCTTCATGATTAGGTGGGCTATATAAAATTTTTTTCTAACCACTTTGGCCACGTGGTTGTCAAATGAGAGATTGCTATCAACTTGGGTCCCCAGGTCCCTAATTACTTCTTCTGTACTTAATGGATTTCCACCTATGTGGTAATTTGTGGGCACTTTGTTTTTGCCAAAGGGGATGACTATACACTTTTTGGCATTTAGCTTGAGGCCATGGCTCTGGCACCAGTTGTCTGTTTCTATGAGGCCCTTTTGGAGGATGCTTGTGTCAGCTGGAGAGTCGATTATGGCACCCAGTTTGCAGTCATCTGCGAACTTGGTCAGCCACAGTCCTTCCATGTTGGCCTGTACCTCCGAGAAATATATACCGAACAAGAGAGGTCCCAGGACTGAGCCTTGTGGGACACCACTTGTAACTGGTTTGGAGTCTGACATGGCTCCAGCAATTCTAACCATGTGGGTTCTGTCCTTGAGCCAGTTTGCAATCCATCTAGTGACATAGGGGTTTATATTTAAGCTGGTGAGCTTATCTATAATGCCCGAGTGGGGTATTGTATCGAAGGCTTTTGCGAGGTCCAGGTAGGCTGTGTGGACCACCTTCCCCTCATCAATGGCCTTGGTGACTGTTTCAAAGAAATCGACCAGGTTTAAGAGGCAGGATCTTCCCTTAACAAAGCCGAACTGGGTAGGATCCAGTGTTTGTAGGTCCCCAATATCTTTATTTATGAGGTCCATGATGATCCTTTCCATAGCTTTGCAGACCAAGCTAGTCAGGCTTATGGGGCGATAGTTTCCAGGATCCTTTGAGGCACCACCTTTATGGAGAGGGACCACTGTTGCTGTACGCCACTCTTTGGGCACATTTCCTGTAGTAAGGCTGAGATTGAACAGTAGTTTTATGTTTGGGTTTAGCTCTTCTTTGAGTTCATGTAGGACGCAGCCCAGGACACCATCTGGTCCCATTGATGCTGTGTTTTTTGCTTTGGAGAGGGCGGCTCTTACCTGAGCATCTGAGATGTCAGGGGCAGCACTCTGCTGGGATAGATATTTGCCCTTTGGTGGGGGGGGAGAAGTTTGCGCTGAACCTGTCAGCTAGGATGTTGGCAATGTCAGTGGGTTCGGTGTATTTTTTGTCATTTTGGACTAATTCTGAGCATATCTGGGAATTACCACCCAGGTTCCTAACATAACTAAAGAAAGCCTTGTGATTATCCTTAGTGTCCTGTGCAATTTTTCTCTCAAAGCTGGCCTTAGACAATTTTATGTGTGTCCGTAGTTTTAGCTAATACTGATCATTCATGCCTTCCCTTTTGGGATTTTGCTTTATCATTTAGTAGCTTCCTCCTTCTATTGTATAGTTTGTTTATGGCTGGGGTCCACCAGACAGGACGTCTGCCTTTGGAGGATTGGGTCTTGGTTTTATTTGGGATCGATGATCCATGCATTCCTGAAGGTGTTCATAGAATGCGTTTATAAAGGATTCTGCGGTCTGGGCTGTATTTTCCACAGGCCCGGGGGCTTTGAAGGATTCCACCTCAGTTTTGAGGAGTGTAAAATTTGCTTTAGAAAAGTTTTTCACTGTGGTTTTCTGGGCAGGGGGTGGGGTCGGGATGTGAATATCCAGTGAGATTAGTTTATGGTCTGATCTTACCAGTGAGGGATACACTTCTGGTCTGGAGCATAGAGTCCCCATGTTGGTGATGATCAGGTCCAGTATGTTTTCCCCTCTTGTGGGAGTGGTAACAAGTTGTTCCATAGCATTTGAGTTTATAAATTCTAGGAACCTTTGGGCTAGGGTGTTGGAGCTAGGGTAATGCTCCCAGTCTATGTTTGGGCAGTTGAAGTCGCCCAATATAATGGTGTTTGGAGAGACCTTCATATTTTCCAGTGTTCTCAGGAAGGCCGAGTGGGGTTCCTGGGTTTGGAAGGGTGGTCTGTAGCAGGTTATAAACTGGAAGGCAGTTTTACCCACTGTTAGTTGCACATGGATAGTCTCTGATGCGTCGTGCTTTGCCACCAACCTGGAGCTGTGGGTATCTTTGATGAATATCAATACTCCCCCTCCTTTTGTGGTTCGGTCCAAGTTTTGGGGCCGAAAAGCATGGTATGAGGTATAACCTGGTAGTGCTGGGGTGCTCTCGGGAGCCCTGAACCAGGTTTCTGTTACTGAACAGATATCGATGTTCTCCATGCTAAGGAGAGTTTCGAGTGCGTGCATCTTGAGGTTTAGACTTCTGGCGTTGAGTAGCATTACTCTTAGTTTCTTATCCCTTGTGATACCTATGGAGGTGGGTTTGTCTTTTGAGCCTTGCCTAAAAAAGGCACTATGGGGGTAGCAAGAGCCTTTGCCAATATCCAAAGCCCAGGGTGACAGGTGCAAGCCGTCCCTAGCGAAGCATCGTGGCTTGTCGAGCATATCATCCCAAGCTGACAGGCATTGGATCCCCTTTGAATGACACCAGTACTTAAGCCAATTGTTGAAATTGATCATCTTGTCTTCATATTGCGGCATCATTCTTGGTGAGGGTAAGATGCTACCCAAGGTCAGGGTCATATCGGCCTGGGCTACATGCTCAGAGAGCTCCTTTATGTCTCTTTTCATGTAGTCCAGGGAGGTACGTCTCAGGTCATTCACACCAGCATGGACAATGACTGAGTCATATTTGTACTTGCCTTGGAGTGACCTGAGTGCTTGTGTTATGTGGCGGATCCTAGCACCCGACAGGCTGCTCACCGTGACCCTCTCCTTGTTCAGCCTGGTGAGCGGGACGTCAGTGTGCCTGACGATAGAGTCACCTATTACAAGTGTATCAGGTGTGTTGTTTAGTCTTAAGGGCTGTGACTGTTTGGCACACTGGCTTTGTGAGATATGTGTTGCACGTGTTTTGTTTTGGGGTAGTGGCTGCTTGGGTGTCTGCTTTGGAGGTCTCTGCTGCTTGGCAGATCTTTATTTAGAGCCTCCAGTATGTTTTTGTGTGATTATGTGTTTGGTTTGCTGTCGTGGTAGGTCTATGTGAGACTGGAATTGTAGTGAGTATGGTTTCCTTCTCCTCCTGACTGGTTATGCCAGTACTGAGTTGAGAGTGCTTAGCCTCCAGTTTGGCTATATGGTTGCATCTCTCACATGTGTTGGAATTTGTTGGGAGGAGGAGAGGGTTGTCTGTGTACATGAGGCAGTTGTAACATTGCCTCAAGATTCCCAGATTCACCAGCTGGACCGGAGAGGAGATTGACAACTGACCTTTGGACATGCTAGAATAATATTGGGAATTCCTTAATAATTGAAAACCAGGGCCAGTGGGGAGTGAGGGTGTAGTGCTTTTAATTTTAGTGCTGACTTATATAATTGCTTTAGTGAGCAAGTGCCAGGTAACTTAAGTGCAATGTGTTACAGGTAACTTAAATGCAAAACGACAAACAGTAACTTTCTTTCAAGTGAAACAAGGAAATAAGTACAGTAAGCAATGCAGATATCACTAGTGAGCCACAGAAGCTGAGAAGCCGCGTATTAGGTGGAATTAGTGTTCCAGGAAATAACAAGCAAACAAACAACAAGCATATAAACAAAGCTATATTCAGCAGGCCTGGATCTAGTCTATGCTACAGCAAACAAGGTGTACCAATTTCAGTAAGATACAGTTCAAATATTCAGGCACTATAAACCTTTAACCAGAAATTCCCAGCTCAGAAGGGCAGAGTCCAGCCTCTTCTCCCACAAGAGTGCAGACCAAAACCTTCTTAATGTAAAATAACTGGCCTGAAGCCCAAGTGCCTAAACCAGAACTAATACACTTTAAGAATAACAGACACTGGGCTCTCAATCAGCAGTTCCCAACTTAGAAGGATGAAAGCTACCTGTCCTGCCACCACAGTGCATGCCACAAACCTTCCTAATGTAAAACAACTGGTCTGAAGCCCAAGTGCTTAATCCAAAAGACTTAGAATGACAGCTAAACTTTAATCAAGTTACTACCAAGCAGTAATAAATACAATTGAATACTTTAGAGAATGCCTGGATTAGTGCTCAAGTTACACAAACAAAGCTAGATCCAGCAGGCCCGAATCCAGTCTATGCCACAGCAAACAAGGCGCACCAACTTCAGTAAGAAGCAGTTCAGCTATGCATGCACTATAAGCCTTCAATCAGAAATTCCCAGCTCAGAAGGGCAGAGTCCAGCCTCTCCTCCCACAAGAGTGCAGACCACAAACCCTCTTAATGTAAAATAACATTAAGATAACTCTCTTGCTATCTAATGGCAAAAAACTTTAATTACAACTACAGAAGACTTCATTAGTATATCAGGCTTAAATGAAACTAAATATATATATATATTTTTTATGAAATCAGAAATATTCATTCAAACTGGTTTTATAAATAGCACCAAGGATAATAATCCC
>NC_056751.1:452453905-452471405 GCF_019279795.1 Protopterus annectens
GGGTTAAATGGAAGGAGGGTTGATTTGAAGGAAATGAGGTAAAGGGTGGGAAGGGGTTTAAGGGGCTTAGGCAAGATCAGCTGGCTTAAGAATCACATTTTGCCACGAACTTACTGCTGCAAGTTATACGTCCATGATGACCAGTAGGTATCGTGGGAGCAGGTAGGCCTTGTGTTACCTGTGGTAAGCATGGGGAAAGGATTTAATGCATATTTCTTTTTTTGGGGGGGGGCAGTTGTTTTTTTAGTGAGGATTTTGTGCATGTCTGTGTGGTAGGAGGGGAGTTTTGGACAGGTTTTTTTTTGTGGCTTATTTATTGTCTCTGGGTTTTCATGTGGGGTTTACTGTTCACAGGGCTCCATTCATTTGTGGGTAATGTTTCAATGTTTCCAGGTTGGATGATGTACCTTTCTTTGTGGAGAATGGTGGTCCATCAAAAGGATAGAGTTGTGACAGCCTTACCATAACGTTTCCTGGTTGAATGATGTACTGTTCTTTGTGGAGAATGGTGGTCCATCACAAGGATAGAGTTTTGACAGCCTTACCATAACGTTTCCTGGTTGGATGATGTACCATACTTTCCATCACCAGGACAGAGGTTTGACAGCCTTACAGAGGTTTATTTTAACATTGGTTGTGGTACTGGTTAAATTCTGTGTCCTTGCAATGGTTATTTTAATTTAATTGGTGGTAGTGGTTAATTCTTAGTTTCTGCAGTTCTGGGGGGGGGGGGGTTACTTCATTATCTGATGTACATTGACTAACGTTTGTGTCAAGCATGCTCATTGAGCTCTTAACAGTTGGGGGAAGGGTGCATGAATGTGCACTTGCTGGGCAGATTCCCTGATTGCATTCGTTAAAGATTTTCTCATTGTATTTTGGAGACCAAGCTATGAGAAAGGTTGAAATTATTGCGTATGGCAGAGCCATCCATAATACAATACAAGGGAGGATTACTGAAATCGGTTTATTTTTTTCTTTCTTCTACCCATTTGTGTCTTGTGTCGCATCTGCCTTGATGAGGTGTCAGGGTTTCATTTGGATGCAGGGGGTCAGCATGTGGTGAACATTGGGTTATGCTGTGGTGTCTCATTGGCAGGGATGTGGCGGTAATCTACAATTGTAGTACTTTGCACTTATTTCTGCACAGCTTTGGGCATGCCATCATTGATTGGCATGCTAAATGGGCAGGGATATTGAGGAAGACTGACAGGCATGCTAATTCACATGTCAGTTTGTATAAACTGCTAAATATTCAGACACTCAACAAACTCCATCCTCTGATAAATTCTTACTTTTTCTCCTTTTTCAGGGGGACAAACCCCCCCTGTGGGAGCACTGTGCCCCCCACACCTGCCACTGCCTTGCAAGCACCACTCCTTAAAGCCATTAAAATGTAACAGTATGGTTTCGAGAAATGGTGTGAACTGTGCCCGACTGACTGACTGAACGGTGATTTACTGCACGCATTTTAGTTTTAATGTCCCTGATAAAACATTTCATTTTTGGTACTGAATGAAGTATTATGTCCCTAATACAACATTACAATAATGTCATCTGTGTTGCTATTGGCACAGATGCTGAATATTAATTACATTCCAGTCCACACACTGTTGAATAATCATACTGCTGCTGCCTCCACAGGGCTGGAGGTTTGTTTGGGGTGGGTTTTGCTACAGCGCATCCTGCGAGGTACTACTCTTGTAGATTACCAATGTGGCCAGGCATGTGGTTTGAGAGCACAAGCTGCTTCAGTGGAGCATTGGGTCATTGCTTGGCCATGTTTCTGTCAGACATGCCTCTTGGCTGTGGAGATTTCCTTTGGTTCGGGTTAATGGGGTGCCCTGTGTTCAGCAGGTCATCTCGGGAGGTCATTGTGAGAGAGACCGATGTGCTAGCTTATTTCCTGTGGGGTTGGGGTTTGCTGGGAGGTTGTTGGGGGTTGGAATATAGGATTTGGCATCACTTTTGCAAAAATGGGGGCTACATTATTTGTTATTGTGCCATGGCTGCAGTACACAATTTCTTTCCCGTGGGGCAGATTCAGTCTATCCATTTGAATTGTAGATGGACGTTCTGGCACTTACTGGAATTCCTGCAGCCCTGTGTTGCAGTATGGGTGTTGGCTTAGGAATGGCTGTTAATGGCTGCACATGTGCAGTCAGGCTTTCTATCTGCTTGTGGTTCTCATACCTCGCAGCGATACAGATTTTTCCCAAAAGGTTCAGACAGGCTTCATGATTTAGGTCTGTTCCTCATAGAAATAAGTTTTGCTGGTCAATGGTTAAGCCTTAAAGTCAGGATATGACAAACTTCAGAGATTCAGGCTTTCAAAATGTATGCTAATGCTTAACTTGTTATGACATTAACTTTTCAAAGTATGTAAGAGCATATTTAAAGATTGGCTCTATATTTGTGCTTTTGACCTCATTGTTGTGGCATGGTCAGATTTCTTGCTATGTGAGGTTGAGAGGTATGTAGTCATGTAGTGCCTATTTGCAATAGTTCCCCATTTAGTGGGAGTGTGGGTAGGCAATTCGGTCAGAGTTCTGTGGGGGGGGCCTTCAGTTATGTGGGTAGAGGCCGGATATTTAGTAGCGTTGTAAAAAAAAAAAAGTTTTAATCAGGTAAGAAACCATTGAATGTGAGCTAGGACAGGAACATTACACTTACATTGCAGCAAAATGTTCCTTTGTCTATTTATTGAAAGCATACACTTCAGTTAACTGTGTCTAGGGTAAAAGGTTCTCCTGGGTATATCTTTCATTGGTGGTGCCAGGAGGTTGTGAGAGACACTGGTTTGGTTATTCGTGTCCAGGAAGGTGAATGCCTATAACATCTCTGGTAGGTCTGATTAGGTCATTGCTGGAGTCTAAGGTTGTAGGTTTTATATAACAGTTTTGCATTGTAGATGATTGTAGTAAAAGCAGTTTTGGGGTGAAGCTTCTAAGATGGCATTCTTCTGAGGATGGGAAGGGTTGCAGGCACTTAAGGTTGACTTCAGGAAGTTTTGGATGTGTGTGCTGAGAATTCACAATTTTCTTTTTTTTTGCAAGTGAACAGCAGAGTGGACATCAGTTGGTGATTGGAAGGAATTGGGTTTGAAAGTCCAGGTACTGGTGGTTGTCTCCATTTATAGAATGGTGCATATAGGTGTCCAAGTGGGGGAGCACAAAGTTAGCAACAATTGTGGGCCTTTAGGAAGTTGTTAAAGGCAATTGATCCTGATGGGCTGGATGCTCCAGTTGATGGAGTTGCGCACAATGGGGTCACATGTAATTTTATGTAGCTCACTGTTCGTTAAGGTATGTTGGATATGACATGGTTTGGACAGTGTGTCAGCAAGTGAAGAGTTATTATGTTGGCACTGGGTTACGCAGGGTGGGTAATTTTTATGGGAGGTCTGGGGTTTCCATAGGTGGGGTGAATGCACAGCAATCATAGGCATAGGAAGTTACTACGTTAAGGATTTTAGACCCCTTAAAAGTCAGTTATCTATCCATTTCAAGGTTGGTGCAGTTGGGTAGTACAGGATCAAGGGAGGATAAGGTATGTTGGGGGCAAGTATAGCAGGGCTTGATACTATATAGGGGGAGTTTTGGGTTTTAACTGGTGGGGAGGAGGGGCACCAATTTCAGGATCGGGGATGGTTGCTAGGCTAAGGGCTCTATAAGGTTGAATAAACTAGCCAGGCTCAAGTACATAAGATTCTTCAACCCAGAGTGCAGTGCATGTTCATCTGATTTAAGTGGGACATGGGTGGATGTTCCCCTTGTCCAAAAGGGACATAGGTGGAGCCATGGGGGGGATTTGCCCCTTGGGTTTTTGTAATTGGCTGTATTAGCACGACTATGAATGGTTTTAATTTTGTTTGCACTAGTTTTTAACAACTTGGTTGAACTCATAGGTTGGTTAAAGAGTGATATTTTATTTATAGAATAGGTCTTTTAATGCAATGATTTGTTTGATTATACAGGGGCATCAGTTGTATCATTACTATGTGAGGTGGGAAGAAATCTTATGGGAACTTTGTTAAGACAGCTTAAGTTTCATTTGTGTTTTGTATTCGGTAGTGAGTGCATTTTATGCAGTTGATGAAAGAGATATGCCCTTGAGGTGCATCATGTCATTAAGAAGTTGGATTTTGAGGGTGCGGAGTATTTACAGTTTTTCTTTTACAGATCACGCTGAGGTTGCAGATGGGGACATGCTGAGTAGGCATTACTTGATGGGCTGAAGGAACGTGCACTCGACAGGTGAGAGTGATGGCTGAGGAACGTGTTGGCTGATGGAGGAGTATGAAAGGAGGTCACAGTTTTCTAGCAGTGCAGCTGAATATGGAGTTGTTTGCATGTCTTTTTCCTTCCCTGCAGTCATAAGGTAATGTCTTGTTTTGCTTGATCTTGTTCAGGGTACATCACGATTGAATTTCACACTGTATTGTTGGTAGCTGCGGTTTTCCTTGGAATGGGTCGTGTAGTGTTGCAGGCAGCAGTAGTTGGGGATTAGCAGGTTGCACTGAGTAATTTGGTTCGGGCTTGTGAGCTAGGGGGTGTTTGGTGTAGGAGGTTTTAGCTTAGATTTATTGTAGTTTTAGGGGAGGCAGGGTCAGGTTAATTTAATACATTCTGGATGGTGTTGGCTTGTCATTGACCTTGTTTGACTTGGTGGCATGGGACATTTTCAAGTTTTGGGGGTACATTGTGGTTGGTTGGTTTTGCCTGATTTGGTTTACTGTTGGTAGTGTATTTGGGGTCATGTCACTGACCTTGTTTGACTTGGTGGCATTGGGCATTTTCAAGTTTTGGGGGTATTTTGTGGTTGGTTAGTTTTGCCTGGCTTGGTTTACTGTTGGTGGTGCATTTGGATTCATACTGCTAAAAGCCATGATGTGGGGTTTACGTGTTTTATTGTTTAAAATGGGTTATTGGTGTTATGGCAAGATTGTTAACTGATTTGCTATCTTGGCTGTTTACAGGATAGGGCTGTGGGAGGTGATATGAATCCAGTTTGGATAGAGAGGATGCCATATACCCAATAATGGCTGGCTTTATGCCTTTTGAAAGGTGGTTAAGTTGGAAGTTGGGTAAAAAAGAGGGGGAACAGTCTGGTCAGGCTGGTGGGCAGAGAAGAGGGACAGGCTCGACCTTTTCTGTTCCCCCTCTGGTGTTTGGATGTTCATTTCAATAAGTTGGGAAAGGAAAGTGAGCAGTTGGAGTTAATAAGTGGTAAATATAAGTGAGCGGAGGTAAGGATGCTGCTTATTTGGTTGGAGGAGTAATTCAGTAAATGGTATATGAAGAGAGTTGTTGGATGCTGCTTCATAAGTAAAGTAAGTGAGTAGAGGTATGGATGCTGCTTATTGGGCCAGGATGAGTAAAGTCACACTGTCTTGATTAACATTACAGGGATGTTTATTGAAGGGGACAGGGACAACCTGACTGCTTTATGATCACTTGAATGTAATCTATGCATGTGTTTGTGTGTGTGTGCGTGTGTGTGTTTTTCCATGTGGGGGGCTGTGTTTGTCTGTATACAGATGGATGCATTCATATTTTCAAACATGAACACACACTCATATTTAATATAAATATCTGAGGGTTATTATGTGTGCGTGTGTGCATGGGCGGCCGCAGTGGTGCAGCAGTTAGCATTGCCGCATCACAGCAAGAGGTTCTCCAGTTCGATTCTTGGCTGGGGTGCCTTCTGTGTGGAGTTTGCATGTCCTCTCTGTGGTCGTGTGGGTTTCCTTTGGGTGCTCCAGTTTCCTCCCACATCCCAAAGACATGCTGTAGGTGGATTGGACACTAAATTGGCCCCAGGTGTGAGTGCATGCGTGCATGTGTGTGCCTGGAAGGTTGGGTGCCAGGCTGGCAACTCGATACCGTAAAACTCTGCTGCCAATCATGAGCAGACAGGTGATCCGCTGTGGCGACCCTTAACCGGGAAAAGCCAAAGAAACAACATGTATGTGTGTGTGCATATTTATATGGGTCTACTCCTTAATTTAAAACTTTCAGAAGTCAAATTACTTATGGTTGAGACCATGCGATCAACGTTTTGAATGTTTGAAAGAAAAACATAAAAACAAAACATTTTTTTTTACATCTTTGCAGGGGGCAAGCAACCCTGTACCCATACACCCCCTGCTAATTAAATATTCAAACTCTGTGATTGCACTACAGGAAAGAAAGTGGTAAAGATAATGATCATGCTTAACGGCAATCTCTAATTAAACGGTTCACACTTTCAAAACTTGCTTCCACTACAGGAGCCATGTTAGTACTCATTTTCTATTTTAGTTAACATGGGAATTATATATTTGACTGGCTGTGTTCTGGTGCTGTGCATATATGTAGTATATGTATGCTGTTATTAAGTGTTTGAGTTCAGCACTGTAAAGTTTCAGAATTTAGGCATTTTTTAAATTTTGCTTTCAGAATTATGACTTTCAGTATTCCAGTAGTTAATATGTCAAATACTCCAGATACACACACACACACACACACACACACACACACACACACACACACACACACACACACACACATATATATGGGTGTTATGTTGAGCTGTGTTACAACACACACACATACACACACACACACACACACACACACACACACACACACACACACACACACACACACACACACACACATATATATGGGTGTTATGTTGAGTTGTGTTACAACACACACACACACACATTTATATATATATATATATATATATCTATATATATATATAGATAGATAGGTGTTATGACTTTATGATGAATCATATTATGTTGAGCAGTGTTACAACACATACATATATATGGGTGTTATGATATTATGACAAATCAGGTTATGCTGAGCAGTGTTACAACATATATATATATGGGTGCTATGACTTTATGACGAATCATGTTATGTTGAGCAGTGTTACAACGCACATATATATATATAGATGGGTGTTATAACTTATGACTATGACAAGTCATGTTATGTTGAGAAGTGGTACAACACACATATATATATAGAGAGAGAGATGGGTGTTATAACTTTATGATATGACATGTATATTTGGGTGTTATGATATGACAAATCATGTTATGCTGAACAGTGTTACAATATATATATATATATATATATATATATATATATATATATATATATATATATGGGTGTTATGACTTTATGATGAATCATGTTATGTTGAACGGTGTTACAAGGAATGAACATTGCTGATGCTGCAGTTCAGTGACAAAACAGAACACAAAGCCACAGTACATTGAAAAATGAATATGGAGGCACTAAACACAGACACGTACACTCAGAGACCAAACCACCAATCATTCCTCTCAACTGTACAGATTTCTGCAGAATGTCCATACTTTTGCCTTATAGTTTTGGTCAGTTTTTCATAAAATTATGTTTTTCTGGCAAATCACTAAGGGTTGAATTAAAAAAAATAATGACATACCTTTGAGTTTCAGCCTACATACCCTTCAAGAAAATCCATGCTAGTGTAAAACCTATTATTCTGTCAACTTTTTAAATTTGTAAGAGCAATATTTAAAGTGTCCCTATTTTTAGGCCTGTGTTCCACCATTATTTATGGCTTGAGATGTGCAGGACATTAATAATGCATTAAATATGGAAGCACAAAGATGAAATCCCACTGTGATTAAAACATTTTATCATTTCAGCTTTTTGATAATTCAACATTGTAGATTGAGTATTATGATTATTAGCATATTGCTTTTCTGTAAGTTGACATGGGAGGCAGTGAAACTCCAATCATACAAAATAACCCTGCACATAATTAAAATCACTACCAGCAGTGAAAACTACTCCAAAAATCCATGAAGCAATTATACAAAACTTCACGTCACATCTGTTTGAGTGTATACATACAAAAAGTTATTTGTGAAATCCATGCACGTCAAAGTAAACATAAGTTAAATAAAAAAAGAAACTATTTATAGATGATCTAGCTGTGTATAGGACATGGGCTTCCAGTCATCCAGTGTACACAACATAATTTCAATGTATGGGCTATGAGGATGGTGTCTGTGTTATACAGGTATCTTTTAACAATAACATTATGAATGTGTTCCTTGTGCAGTTGTAGATTATGGCCCTTTGGTGAAGGTGGTACACTCACCAGTAGTTTGAGACTAAACTCATCTGCTGTTTTCAGTTCTTTGACATAAACATCAATAACTGCCCAAAGATCTACTAGCCTTGTCCACAAATGACTTTGCACTCTGCTATGCCACCCCTGCAGGAAGTTTTGTGTCCATGTCCATGGGTGGTAACATACATTGAGATTGGATACATTGAAAAACTAAATGGGAATGTAGCTGTTTTCCATCTGCTAGTATTAAACGTATGCACCTTCCCAAAGAGGTACCTCCTCCTCAAAGCGCTTCAGAAAATATGTGCTTGTATGTGGGAATTCCTGTAGAATGTCCCTGTAAGCAGGAATAGCTTGATCAAGGACTTTCTTGGCAGACATCTGGAAGTGCTGTTCAGACCCATAAGGTGAGGATAAACTGAAACATTGAAGATTCACCCATGCATTCTTGGAAACGTGGAAAACCATTCTTTGTGCCAACATATTGTATATTTTTATTGATATGTATAATGGCTGCGAGTATGAACTTGCACAATACATACCTTAGTTTGGGGCTAATCTGGCAGGTGTAAAGAGGTTGAAGGTGCTCTGCCACATTAAATGTATGCTCTGAATGATTTCTGGAATATCAAGAGAAATAACAGAGGTAGGTTCTTCAACACACTCTCGGCTACAGTAAAGTCATGTAGGCTGTACAACTGAAAACCAGTCTTACGTAGTCAGTAAAGTCCCATCCATCAGCCAGAGAGTTGCATTCACCAAACCTGTAGCTTTTTTTTTTTTTTGCTACTAAACACAATGACATTTATTCTACTGGAGTTTCCCACTAGTTTCCTAGAGAGAGAAACTTGCCATATGGAGATACCCACTGTAATTCATCCAGATCTTCTAAAGTGATATTACTGCTGTCATACTCTGTCAGATATTTCCTGCATATCTTGTAAACCCTTTACAGCAAACACTTCCAGCTGGGCATGCATACATACAGTTCATCCAGCTGATGTTCCTGCCATGATGTCATTTACAACAAGACATGATGCATCCCTTGACCGAACAGCTTTCACTCCTAAGGACTCGGATGCAATGTATAGGTTCATAGGATGGCACTAGGCTATCAGACCTAGGGCCTGTACAAGCCTAGCAATAACAATTCCCTGGCTATTTCTTCCCAAACTATTTACTTTCCTGGAGCCCTGTCTAGCAGGGCAACTGAAGTGATCCCCGGGGTGAATTTCCTTTCTCCCATCCAATCATCAAGGTTCCTTTTCAAGAGGTCCAAAGAGGTGCTCTGCTTGACATGTATGGGCAGTTTATTCCAGAGTCTGAGGAGTCTCTGGGTCAAGAACCTATCCCTCCAGCATGTTTTGTTTATTGTGATGACAAGGTTTAGATCCCTGGAGCATGTGCCTCTGAGGGATTGGGATTTCTTTAAGTGTAGCATGTCCAACAGCTCTGGGTTTGACATGGCCATAACAATTCCCTGGCTATTTCTTCCCAAACTATTTACTTCCCTGGAGCCCTGTCTAGCAGGGCAACTGATGTGATCCCCGGGGTGAATTTCCTTTCTCCCATCCAATCATCAAGGTTCCTTTTCAAGAGGGCTAAAGAGGTGCTCTGCTTGACATGTGTGGGCAGTTTATTCCAGAGTCTGAGGAGTCTCTGGGTCAGGAACCTATCCCTCCAGCATGTTTTGTTTATTGTGATGACAAGGTTTAGATCCCTGGAGCATGTGCCTCTGAGGGATTGGGATTTCTTTAAGTGTAGCATGTCCAACAGCTCTGGGTTTGACATGGCCTTGTATGTTAAACAGAGATCACATCTGAGTAGACAATATGCGAAAGAGTATAGCTGGAGTTTTTTAAGGCGGTCAGGGTAGGGCATCTGCTTTAGGCCTGTGATTCGTTTAGTGAGGTATTTCTGCGGCTTTCCAGTTGTTGCAGATATCTTGAGAGGTACATACCGAATGGGGCATTGTATTCTATAATGGGTCTAATGAGGGATGAGTACAGTGGGACAATGACCTCCTTTCTTCTGGATGAAAAGCCCTAAGTGGTGAGGTGTGCCACATAGAAGGATTTGCTGACTGTTGTGGTGATGTGGTTATCGAAGGTGAGACCACTGTCCACCTGTGTCCCTAAGTCTCTTATCACACTTTTGGTGTTTAGTGTACTGCCACCTATGTGGTAATTCACGAGTACATGTTTTTTCCCAAAGTGGACAAATATACATTTCTTGGCATTGAGCTCGAGCCCATGGCTCTGGCACCAAACATCTGTTTCTGTAAGGCCCTTTTGTAGAGTATCCACATCATTTGGGGATTCAATAATGGCTCCCATTTTGCAGTCATCTGCAAACTTTGTTAGCCAGAGTCCCTTAGTGTTGGCTTGTACTTCAGAGAAGTAGATGCCAAACAAGAGTGGTCCCAGGACTGAACCCTGAGGTACTCCACTTGTCACTTGTCTGGAGCTGGATTTGGAGTCGGCTACTTTTACAGTGTGGGTTCTGTCAGTAAGCCAGTTGGCAACCCATCGAGTGATGTAGGGATTAAGTCCCAGCTTAGTAGTCTATCTATGATTCCAGAGTGGGGGATGGTGTCAAAGGCCTTGGCAAGGTCCATATAGGCTCTGTGGACCACCTTACCCTCGTCCACCATATCTAATGTTGATGTTGATTATCTGTCTGTTGACCAGTTCATGTTGACCAAACAGATATCAACATATCTGCTTATTTGACTAATTGTCTGTCACGGTTTACTATCATTTCCATGAAGTGCCTTCCATCAAATGCTGACATTGCTCATCCGGAGTGCTGAAAATAAAACAATCGTTCCACCCCCTTGTCAAACCATGTTAATAGCGATGGTTCAACATTCGCTGTTTTGGAAATGTGGCCGTTGGAGAACATGTGCCATTCGATGTACACTGATGTGGTTCGTTGACATTCCGTTTGAGGTCTAGCCACTTGAAAAACTGCCTTTCGATGTCGTCATCTATGAGGGAAGGCACTTTGTGGAAATGATAGTAAACCATCTGCTCCCCATATATATAAAATGCCTTTGTGTTCTATGTGTATACTTACATAGTCTGCTGCCTGGTTTGCATCCTATTCTGTCATACATATAGTATGAATGTTTAATAAAGAGTAAGGGCCTGAGCACATATTGTTTATTCCAAGTTTTATGAAGTGAACTATTTCTGGAAAAAATATCAAGTATGCTATGCTTTCATTTTCTAAAGGCAGACTTCATATACTTAAGAAGCTAATTTAATTCATTTATAGTGAATCCAAACAAGGTCTGTAGAATGTTTACTGTACCCAAAGCAGAGTAAAATGTCTGTTTGTTTGAATGCAGGTTTGAATTCATAAATGGAAAATTAATTCAGGGATAAATACACATACGGTATATATATATAATGTAAGTTTTTATGCCAATAATTTCACAAAGATGTCTTAGAGCTTAATAAGCATTTACCATTTATTGCAGAATACCAATAAAGAGAGTGTGAGATTAAATGATGTAACAATTTTATCTCTTAGGGGCATGTTTTATTCACGAGTACAGAATGGGAAAATAAGATAGTGTTATTTTTCATTATGAATGTATCTTTTGGATGTAAGCATTAACTTATAGTTGGAGGGGAAAAAAGCTATACAGTGCAACTTGCATTAGGCAGACATTAGTTCCGTTAGACACTAACTATATTTTACATTTTAGGCCTCAAGGCCTGTAATGTATGTATTAGCTTTATCATTTTTATTTAATGTGTTTATGATGTTTACTTCACAAAGTTTACATGGTTTAAACTGAGGTACAACCTGGTTTACTAATCTTACTTATTGCACATACAGTATATACTCTTTTCAGCATATAAAGAAGCACATTTCTTTCCACCAATACAGAAATAATTTCCAAGAATATTTTTAGTTCAAAAGATTTGGAACAGTTATTTTGCAAGAGAACCAATTCATAATCTAATTTAAAATAAAGTACTTTAACAATTAAAATCGCTGCTAAGTGCCTAATAATTTTAACATAAATTATAGATGTGATTGTGAAGTTATAGAGGCATTCTTTTATTGTTACTTCTATAATATATCACATTGTTATGGATTACACTGATGTGCTTATACAGTTAGATGGACTTATTCATTCCATGAATAAAATGTTATATCTGTCATGTAACAGAAAGTAATTCAGTTATGCAAAAATTAAGATCATTGAGTTCTTGTTGCTGAAAATTTGAAGTTAAAAGACTGACTAGTTGTATTTACTTTCGCATTTCTTCACCAAGTATGATCCATTAAGTGCAAATCCCTCTTTACAGGGGACCTGGAGTTACTAGTCAGATAATATGATTTGCTTATAATCGCACAGTATGAATGGGGATAATAAGGGAACCTAACGTAGTGCACATCATCTTTTAGCTTTAACAGCTGATTTTAATTTTGTATGCAACACCTCCAGACATGTCATAGTGTGATGGCAATATAATTATCCATCAAGCTGATGTTAACAAATCTATCTCCAACTGCCTTCTGTCAGAATGCTAAGCTTGTAAATGACTTCCGTTTCATGTGCTACATTTAAGTACATGGTATCTCTATAGGTATCATTAGAAATCTACTCAGTGAGGGGTGTTCCTGTTTTGCTCCATTGCATATTAGTCATATATAATTTTTATTAGTTGTTGACAGCTGAATTTTAATGAAGGTTTGCTTGGTGGCTTCAAATCCGAGTAACACCTTTGCATAACTTTCTAAAACTAAAATACTGAATCCTTAGAATGTGGATTTTCTAATAGGAACCACCTGACTTATATTAAGATCTATTAAAAGACTTATATTAAGATCTATTAAAATAATCCAGTAAAGTAATTTTTCTAGCCATATGGGAATACCTTTCAGATGCTTTGAATAGCCTCTAATGGAAGTAGTTAGAACCTTGATGTAGGTGGCTGGATTGCCATTGTCAGTACAACTACCTTTTCAAGACATTTATCTGGGATAGATATTTACTTCTTGGTTTAACTTCTGCATGTTATCTTTAGCAGACTGTAACTCTGCAATGTTTTACTTTAGCACACTGACCATCATTCACCTGCTCCTAATTTGCTAGTGAGCTCTTGACAAAACCATATGCAATAATGCTTGTAGTTTACAAGAGAGGGAGCCCAAAAGAGTTTGCATTCTGTTTTCTTGTTTAGGTACCTGACAAGCTGCTCTTTATCCATCTTGTTTAATCCTGGAGCTGGTACATTTAATAAGCAGGAGGTATGGGGTTGCATGGGCGTCACTGCCTTGCATAAAAGAGTGTGTTTTTTATATGTTTGTTTTTTTATATTATGTGATTCAGTCTAAAATGATTAATGTTTTAGGTTTACTGTTTTGTGTATTTACTGCTTGATGAGACAATAGCAAAAATAACTTCTCACTTTTTTTTAATCCCTAACTTGACCATTAAACCATTTAGAACAAAAGGAACATTGAGACGGAAAGTTTTCTGTCCAAATTAGCTTGCATGTGAACTCCATGTTTCTCAATTTTGGCTGACAGCATAACTCTTATAAACAAACACTAACAGATTTCATTGACTACTTCTGACTCTAGCATGTAATATCTGCTATCAGAAATCCATGATGGAGCCACGGTGGCTGCAAGATGTCTAATATAGACGTATGGCTTGATAGAAAAACAGATATATAGACAGAGAAACAGATGGTGTTCATCTCTGCGTGGCTGTTGTGGGATCATGAAGCTAGCATATGTTAGAAAGAGGGGGGGTACAAATTCCCCAAGTCACTCTATTATATGGAGTATAGGAGGTTTTTTGATGTGATATTTGTTCATAGAACTAGCTGTGCAGCTCCATGCAATACACTAGCATTTGCACCTTATTATGACATGTAGCCTGCGACACAGATATATCATTTGTTAATACATAAATTCTGAAATCACATAAACATAGTACTATATTTGATATGCTGACCTGAAAATTATTACTACTAACCAATCACTGTGTTATATCATTAGTACTCTTTTACTCTGTATCAGTCATACATTTGTGAGATTTATTATACTGTACATATTAAGTCAACTTTCTATACTTATGATATATTTTTTACCATTGTTTATTTCTTAACTGAAAAAGTCGATAGACCAGCTCACATCCACTGTTTTCAAATTGCAAAGCAAAATAAAAAAAAAAAAGTTCCTAGGAAATTGTCAAATGCTGAAGTAGTTCAAACCTTCATGCCGAAGAAGTCTGAATAAAGCCAAAAATAATGGGGGGCTAAAGGCCCAAAATCAAGAATAGATTTTAAATAGTGCTCTCATTACCTTAGAAAGTTGCTAGAATAGCAGGTTTTGTATTATAATACATTTCCTAAAGGATGTGAAGTGTGAAATTCAACTGTTTTTCATTATTTAGTGAATTTAATCTTCATTAACTTTCAAGAAAGTTACATGTTATATGTGGAACAGGCCAAAAATATGTGGCAGAAAATTGGACAATTGAATGGTATGCCTGCTTTTTGAGTTTCGCAAACAATTAACTTTGTCTTCTTCTTCTGACTACAACAGTTGTCAGATCTAATTTATTTCTCTTATGATTACTAATACTGTTTATCAATGTATGACTGCTATGTAAAGATGGAGTTACTATATATTTGTAAGTGTAGTGAAGGGTTGAAATTCCCCACATTACTTTGTAATGTAGAGTACAAAAAGTTGTGTGGTGTAATGTCTGCTGATAGAATTAACATGCACTTACTGATAGTAACTCTGGTGGATTTTTGCATTTACTGTATAGTATAATAGGGAGAAGTTATTGTTTACATGTATAAGCTAATTATGGCATTAGTTCTTTTATTTGGTGTAAGAATGGCTGATTCTTCTGATGTTCCAAGTATGTCTCATTCTGTTGCACTAGTCAGATCTATAGGAGTGTTATTTACATAGAAATCTCACCAAGTTGGAGATATGCTGATTATTGATGGTTCTATGTATATATGTTTTGGAGAAAGAGAAAAATGAGAAACACTACTAGGCTAGCAGCTTGAAGTTGACATAGAAGTGCCTTGTTTGAGCTTTTATGATGGAGGTGAAGAAGATGACTTTACATCAACATTGCCCTTATATGGAAGGTGACAGAAATTTAACAAAGAGCTGTGGATAGCAGGGATTTACTACATGAAGTGCTAGAAGATATTTTTTATTTGAATCCTGATGAAGAAACTGTTGTGTAGTTATAATGCCTTCTTGAATGTCATTGAAGATTATCTGCATGTCAGCAATTTGAAATAATGATTTTAATTTTGTTTTTCTTTGCTGAGTAGTTCTGTCATTATTGAATCACTTGCCATTAACAGAAATGCCTGCTGTTCCATTTTCCTTCAAAATAAATGTGACTGCAATTCCGCATCTGCATGCTAGAAGTTTCCAACCCCTGCTTCAGTATGTGCAAGCAGAAAATATTCCCTATCAAACTGATGATATCATGTCATGGTCAAAAGCTTTAGTATCAAGTGGGAGACAGGCATATCACACTGACCATCATGTTTCTGTGCAGTTTGGTTTTCTATCTGTATACAACTCCTGAAGAAGAACTTTGTCACTACAGTATCTGGCAATATTGATTGATGAAAATCCTTTATGATTTACCCCCAAAAAATAAATAAATAAATACAAATAAAAGGACAAGGCGAATATATGAGGCAAATTCAGGGAAGATCTGTGTAATAAGGAACAGCCAAGTGCTATACTCTCAGTGGCAATACAATGCCACTTTCTGAATCATCACCTAAATAGTGACAGTTAGGAATAGCTGAGAGGTGAAAGCAGTGGATGGTGCACAAGAACCGTGCTACTGCTGTAAACAGAAAATACATTATCTTTCAATCACATGCACCAATACAGGCACAAACTCAATAAATGCAGCAGTAATCTGACTTCATATTGTCAAGATGGCAAGAATGACAATGTGAAGTCAGATTTACTGCAACAGAAACAACTGATTTTGTGGTTGAGAATGCAAAAAGGTAGAAACGGATACAGGATTAAAAACTTAAGAACAGGAGAGTATAAAGAATTCATGAGTATAATGACCATTGGTTTCTATATAATTCATGAGTATAATGGCCATTGGTTTCTATGTAAATTTAATGTAACAGCCATGCACATATGATCTTTAAGGCAAACAGAATTGTATGCATAATTATGCTGGAAAGGTTATAGCAGGTGCTTCTGCTATCGATCCCTCAGTTTTACCTTTACTGAATGGTACATTCTTGTTCCATTAGGCAGAGAGTAGTGCTATCCGTACGATCATTTCACAGTGGAACAAAATCTTGTTGATCTTTACTGTACACTTTATGGATATTTGAAGGAAATTATCTTGATAATGGTAAGATGATGAGGGAATGGTGTATCAAGCATACACTGACAATTTATATATGTATCAAAGTATGCCAGTATGAATCTATGTTTTTACCATCATGTGTCTGCATGAGTTAGGAAAACATTCTATCTGGCTTATCTAATTTTCAAAGGCATAGCCCCTAGAAAACAAAGAAATCTTAATTTAGTGATATGTCTTAAAACCCATTATTGATAATAATTCTCCTTTTGAAATGAAATGTGTCTGAATACATCCCTCAGTGTGAAAGACCTCAGAGATCTCTTTGCTGTGATGTCAGCTATCATTAGTCAACAAGGTAGATTTTAGGCTTGTCATGCTTAGGTTACATGGGAGCTAAGTAAGGAAAGGGAGAGTATTACAGTTCAGAGAAGTTAATACAATATTAATTATTTTTTGGCAGTTTGAATCTTAATATGATATACTTAAAGTATTTGTATTTATAATGCCTTGTTTTGTGATATCTAAAATGTTCATGTTAGTGGTGGTTTACTTTTGTTTGATGTGTGTGCGCATGTATCTGTGTGTGTGTGTGTGTGTGTGTGTGTGTGTGTGTGTGTGTGTGTGTATATATATATATATATATATATATATATATATATATATATATATATATATATCGCCCCATAGCCCTACTCTCTCCCTTATCTAAGATCATGGAAAGGTGTATCCACAAGCAACTGCTTGACCACCTTCTCCAAAATAACTTGCTCTCTAATACCCAACATGGCTTCAGACCTTGCCACAGTACCACCACTGCCCTCCTTCTTTCCTTTACAGACACCATCAACAACAAACATAACCTTAACACCCTTTCCTCTGCACTTTTCCTAGACCTGTCCAAGGCTTTTGACATGGTCAACCACCAAATACTCATACAAATTCTTCAATCTCTCTCACTTGACATTCTACCTATTAAATGGTTCAAGTCTTACTTAACTAACAGACATCAAGCTGTACTCT